>NW_015169882.1:37903-46276 GCF_001447785.1 Gekko japonicus | reverse complement strand
CCGAACAGAACGGCCTCTGGCCCAGCCCCAGCCCCCCCCCCCGAAACTGGAAAGTCTACGCCCTTGGGGCATAAAGAATCAAGCGTAGCGAAGGGGGAGAGGGGGGAAGCAAACAGCGATTTGTTTTGAGAGACTTATCTGAGTGCCGGCAGTGAAACGACAAGCCCTTCGAGCCTTTGCTTAACGGTTTGAATTTGTAAACAAATTGGAAAAATGGCGGCGACACGAGGAAAGTTAAAACCGAAACCGGGTAGTCAGAGCCCAAGGCCAGAGGAGGGAACTGACGTCATGAAGTTGCTAGTGGATATGTTAAAGCCGGTGGTAGAGAAACTTGATGGTATTAACCAGCAGCTGACCTCGTTGAATCAAAACTTCACTTTACAGCAGCATCAGTTGGCAGAAACAGACAAGAAAGTGGAACGTAACAGAAAAATAGTAGAGATGGACAACGGTAATAAAAAGATGTAGAAAAGAGTGGGAGAAGTTGAAAAAAGGCAAAACCTTCAAGAAAATCGCTTGTTACAGCTCCAAATGGAAAAGGCTAACATGATTCTTAGATTTGAAGGAGACTCTGGCCAAGGCTATCGCTCCAGTTTCAGGCTTATCAGCGGAAGAAATAGTAAAAGATATGGAGACTGTCTATAGGGCATACTCCAATTATATATATATTTTAAAAATACCCTGCCTGGAGAGATTGTGGTAAGATTTGCAAGAAGACAGACCAGAGATGCCATATTAAAAGCAACTTCAGTAACCCCACTGAAACTGGGAAATACAATTATTAAGACTTTAAAGGACATTCCATTTGAAATTCATCAAAAAAGGAAAACCTACAAGGATTTAATTTCTTTTCTTCAAACCAACGGAATTCAGTACAGGTGGGTGATTCCCGAGGGTGTCATCTGTAAAATCAACGATAAAAGAGAGAAGATTGATTCCATCTTTAAAGCCAAGGAATTTTTGAGACGCCAGCTGGGAACGGGGGAAGGATCTAAGGGGGAAGAAACCAAGTCAAGTGACTCAGCAACCTCTGGATCGGATGAGGACTCTGCGGCGGAAGCGGCTATGGGTGCAACGAAAACTGTGTATGATTTTAGAGACAGAAAGCCAAAATAGGGGCAGAAGGACTCTGAAAATTGCTCTTTGAAGAAATGAAGATGCTCAGAAAGTCTTCTCAGGATAACTAATTTACTAACATAGAAGCAGTGCAAAGCAAGAACTCTACAAGTATATTGTTTTATTAACAAGTGCATTACTAACATTTAGTTTAACTGGGTTATGATCTTTCACTCTTGGGTTTTTACTTAGTGTGGGTATCTTTCCTTTATCCATAGATGTAGTCCCTTCCCTATTTTTTCTTTGTAGTTTTGTAGTCTATTGAAAATCAATAAAAATACCCCTCTGGGGTTTTTTTTTTAAAAAAAAAAAGAAAGAAAACAGAGTCAATCTTTTCTTTTTTGTCATGGAATTTGCAAATGACGCCTTCTGGAATTAACCATCTGTAACCAATGCCATTTGTTTGTAGAAAAGGGATTAAATCTTTGTATTTCTTTCTCTTTTGTCTTATTTCAAATGGGATATCTTTTAGAATCATGATGGCATTGTCCCCAATTTTCAAGGGTGTTCCAGTAGTTGCTTTCAGGATGGAATCCCTCACATGCCTCTTCGAGAATCTGACTACTATTTCCCCAGGCAGATTCTTGATGTTTAAGGAGTAAGACCTATAGACCACATCCATTTCGCTAAGAAGATATTTCGCTTTCAAATCTGTAACTGGGGCTAATGCTTCACTCAGCAGTTGCTTCAGATTCTCACCTTTTAGTTCTGGAACCCCTTGAAACCGTACAACCAGATTTGCTTTCTCCATTTGAAGCTGTAAAAGTTGTGATTCTTCTGCAAGTTTTTCCATTTCCAGATTTTGCACTTTCTTGACTTTTTTAGTGTTTGCTCCGTTATTTTGAAAGACTCAGTCAGTTGGAGCTGCTGAGATGCAAGATTTTGATTTATTGTTGTCAACTGTTGCTTGATGTTAGTCATCTTGTCCAGCAGAGGGCGCAAGGAATCTGCCAACGTTTTAGAGAACTCAATGGCCTCTTCCAGTCAAGGGCTCCCTATTGGTTTCACTTTTACAGGTTTGTCTTTCTCTGCTTTCTTCCCCGCCATCTTTATGAATTGTTTATGTCAGGTTCCACAGCCAAATAAATGAGTACATGCTTGTCATAAGGTTATACTTTATTTGCTAGAGCTATAGATGAAGTAACATGATCACTGTTAGGAATGGCTACGTTCGTACAAGCATAATGGGATATTGGGTATTTGCATGCACACACACCCCCACTCCTAGGCCAATTGGCCTGACTCCCACGTACGGGAGAATGGGGCCCCAGGCTGTTACAGCCAAAGCTGGGAATCAAAAGTAATCCCACGGGTAAAAGATGGCAAGACACTACACAGGCAGCCTACAAGGTCAGAGATAAAAAGAACGAAGGAATGCAGCAGCAGTTGGTACACAGGTCAAGCAGATGCACTCTAGCCCATAAACATCATGGCAGCATAGCTGACATTCTGCCCACCCAAAACTCAGCCCCCCCGACCAGTTTGGGAGGTCTCCCGGGCATTCTGGGAGGTCACCCAGTCATTCCGGGAGGGGTCCCGGTTTATCCGGAAACTCTCTGTGGAACTTGCACAGTAGCCTAGGGGCCCGAATATCCCCTACTTCCACCCATTCATGGTGCTGGGGTCCAAAATCACGCCATTCCACTAAGTAAAACAGTTTTCCATGTTTTAGTTTAGAGTCCAGAATCTTCGAGATTTCAAAATGTTCCTCACCCTCGATCATGATAGGAGGGGGCACTGGTTAAGATGGGCGCCATGGGCTGGAACCCGCAACCCTTTTCAGGAGGTTGAAATGAAACACAGAATGGATATTGCTCAAGTTTTGGGGCAGATCCAAGTCCACAGCTACTTCACTGATCATCTATTTAACTTTAAATGATCCAATATATTTCCATCCCAGTTTATGGCTGGGTTGCAACACCTTAATATTCTTAGTAGACACATACACCGAATCTCCAGGCTGCAGAGCCCAACCCTCCACCCTTATCTTGTCAGCCTGGGTTTTATAAGCCTCCTTGGCCGCATTCAAAGTCTTTCAGAGGAGCGGCCAAGAATCTTTCAGGTGTTGACACCACTGCGCAGCATCTCCCGTCCCCAATCCTGTGGGCCCCTCCAGGAAAGGCACTGGGGGGCTGTCATACCCATACGACGCCTTAAAGGGGGACATCCCCATAGATGCGTGACACGTTTTGTTATAGCAGAATTCGGCAAGGGGTAGGAGATCAACCCAATCATCCTGTTGATAGTTAGTGAAGCAGCGCAGATATTGCTTCAGAGTCTGATTCACCTGCTCCATCTGTCCGTCGGTTTCGGGGTGATAGGCACTACTCAATGCCCGTTCGACCCCCATAAGCTTCATAAACTCCCCCCAGAACCAGGAAACGAATTGGGGCCCCCTATTGGATAGCACTTTGGCCAGAAGCATGTGGAGGCAGACTACGTGGAGCGAGAAAGCTTTCGCCAGTGCTTTTGATGTGGGCAGGAAGGAAAACGGGATAAAATGCGCTTGCTTAGAAAACAAATCCACGACCACCCAAATGACCGACGTAGTTTTACTCAGGGGCAAATCCGTAATAAAATCCATGGAGATCACCTCCCATGGGCAACTTGGAGTCAGGAGAGGTTGAAGCAATCCCGGGGGTTTACCCGGTCTGGATTTACACATGGCACAAGTTTGGCACGACTGTACAACCGCTGATAAATCCTTTCGCATCTTTGGCCACCAGAACTGTCTTTGCATTAGCTGTAAGGATTTCATAAACCCAGGGTGGCCGGCCAATTCTGAACCATGCACCGCATTCAGAATTTCTCCCCGCAAGGAACTTGGGACGAAAGGTTTATTGCCGCGGTACCAACACCCATCCGGTTTTAGTTCTAGCCCCCCCCTGACTCCACCTCCGCCTTGTTGCTCTCTGAGAAGGCAGAGATAAATTTACTGATCCATGCTGTCTCGCCTGGCGGGGCGGGGGGGTCGGGACTGGGTCCCAGTTGCGTAGTAGGTGAGAAGGGGCTAGAGCGGCTGCGTGTAGTCACCGCCCCACCGAGGTGTGAGGGCGTAAACATGGAGTCCAAAATCACTTCCCGTTGGCTGTCATGCAGCGGGAGGCGGGACAGTGTGTCAGCGAGAGAGTTCGCAGAGCCACGGAAATGATGAAGTGTAAACTGAAACTTGGAAAAGAAATCAGCCCACCGGAGCTGTTTGGCGTTGAGGCTCCTGACATTTCCAAGTTCTTGTGATCAGTCCGCACTTCAAAACGGGACTCGTGCCCCTTCCAACCAGTGCCTCTAAGTAGCTAGCGCTAGCCTGATCGCCCCCCTCTTTTTCCCAAACAGACCAGTTACACTCAGTGTTATTAAACTTCCTTGACACATAAGCTAGGGGGTGTAATAACCCCCCCCTCTTGTAGGATCACTCCCCCCATCGCTACATCCGACGCATCAACTTGGATGATGAATTTTTTGTTTTCATCGGGGTGGGCTAGGACGGGTTCGGATGTGAACAAGGATTTAAGGTGCTCAAAAGCCTCTTGACACTCCTTGCTCCAAGCCAGCGCTGCCCCCGGCTTAGTAGTCTCAGGACTCTTCCATTTCATTTTTAACAAGTCAGTGAGAGGCAAACTGACCTGTGCAAAGTTGGGCAGGAAATTTCTGTAAAAGTTTGAGAAACCGAGGAAGGATTGTAATTGGCGGCGGGTGCAGGGGGTTTCCCACCCCAGCACATTGTGGACCTTCCCCGGGTCCATTTCTATCCCCTTATCCGATATCCGATATCCCAGAAAATCAATGTGTGACTTGTGAAACTCGCATTTGGAGAGTTTCGCAAACAGTTTGTGCTTGTGTAACGTCTTCAGGACGTGTGAAGGGAGGTCGGGGGAGTACAGTAAGATATCATCCAGGTAAACAAGGGCCCCCTTAAACAAATGCTTGTGCAACACCTCATTAATCAAGTTCATGAAGACCCCCGGGGGGCCCTGAAGACCGAATGGCATTACGTGGTACTTGAACTGGACGAGGTCTTGTGCTCGTCCCCCTCTCTGCTGCAGACCCTGAAATATGCATCCCGGAGGTCTAGTTTCGAAAAGACCTTCCCCTTAGCCGCTTTGGCAAGTAAATCTTTGATCAAGGGCATGGGGTAAGCATTAGTCAAAGACACAACATTTAATCCTCGATAATCCGTGCACAGTCTCAAGCCCCCATCTTTTTTCTTCCAGAACAGCACCGGGGCCGCAAAAGGGGAAGAGGCTGGCCTGATGAAACCTCTCGCAAGGTTCTTATCGATAAACTTACGCAGTTCATCTTTCTCAGCCGGCCCCATTGCATAGTTGCGCCCCTTAGGCAATTTGTGACTCGGCAGCAGTTCTATACTACAGTCTGAGTGCCTGTGGGGGGGTAGCTCATCGGCTTCTTCTTCTTCTTCAAAGACTCTGGCCAAGTCCCGGTATTCCGGGGGGATGGATTGTAACTCCTCCTGGGCCAAACAAACCCTTGGGTTTTCCATGACAGGTTGTGAACCCCACTGTGGGTTCCATCTATGTGGTTGGCATCAAGGGGAGATGAACTGCACCTGCCCCTCATCCCACAAAAAGTACAGGTCATGTCCATGTAACCAGGGGCTCCCAAATACCAGCGGGAACCTGGCAGCGGGGTTCATCACGAACGGACGTTCCTCCCAGTGATCCCCCGTCCCCAACCGCAATGGGACCGTCTCAAATTCACATGGCTCCTTCATCATGGACCCATCCATCTGGATGAAAATTAAAGGGTCTTGCAGTCTCACCACCCCCGCTTCTAACCCCATTACCAAGGAGGGACTGATGAGGTCCCTCCCACAGCCTGAGTCAATGAGGGCCCTCACACGAATGTGAGTTCCTTGGGTTGGGTTGATAAAGTTCCTTGGGTCGGGTTATTAAAGTTGCCAAAGTCTCTGAAATTCACCCATACGCTTATCCACGCTCTGGTAAGTCTCTCAAAACAGATTTAAACACTTTTTCTTCCGCTCCCCCCTCTTTATATCGTGTTGGGGCCCCTCCCCCACTCACTTTTCGTCACTCCGTGGGGGGAATTAGCTTTCTTTTTAAACTCTCATATTTGTTTTAGCCCGACTCACAGTTCATTTTTGGCCATTCGGCCTCACTTGGAATCTATTTAAAACGCTTGATCTCCGACGCTTGTCCCGGTCAGCGGCTCTAGATCCATTCGGACACTCAGTGGCAGGACCGTCGGGGTGGAGGAGTGCCTCAATTCACCAGCATCGCGCCGGCGAAGAGGTCATCCTTCAAAAGCCCCATCCATGGCTAGGAGCCTTTTGCCAAGGCTCGGGGGGGGGGGCGACCCGTCGGCTCAGAAATTCTCTTGTAGAAGAGGCTGTTGAGGGAGGCCATGAAATCTCCCACCTGGATGATAAAAACTTGGGCAATTATCTCACAGGGAAACTCTAGGATAAGGCGGAATATTGTTCCTTGATTTGGACACACGTGGAGGACACCCCCTCACCTGTCCTGCCTGCCTCTTCTCCTCTGCCTGACGCAGGAGGAAACCTTATGCCAGGGCCACCACCTGGGAACTGGTCTCCGGCCCGCATCCTCCGACCCAGCACTGGGTCAGGCCAGAAGCCCCTGTGCTCCCACCACCATGGGAGGGAGGGGGTCATGTGGAGGTTTTTATACCCCACTTTTTTCTGCCTTAAGGTATCTCAAAGCAGCTTACAACCAGCGTTCCCTCTAAGTCGAGTTAGTGTGAGCTAGCTCACAGTTTTTTAGCCTCCGGCTCACACATTTTTGCCTTAGCTCAGGAAGCACAGCTCCAGAGCAAAGTAATTTATGCAGTAGCCAAATCACCTGCTCACAGCTTTAATGCCAGTAGCTAACAAAGTAGAATTTTTGCTCATGGGACTCCACAGCTTAGAGGGAACATTGCTTACAACCCCCTTCCTTTGCCCTCCACAAAACAGGCACCTTGTAAGGTAGGTGGGGCTGAGAGAGTTTTGCGAGAACTGGGACTGGACCAAGGTCACCCAGCAGCTTCATGTGGAGGAGGAGGAGAGGGGAATCGAACCCGGCTCTCCAGATTAGAGTCTGTCACTCTTCACCATAACACTATGTATACTTGGGGGGGGGGGAATGCTGATGTTGTGACAGAGAGCATTTCTCCCCTGCTTTGATCAAGCAGATTCCACTTTGCCTTGTATCTCTGCCCCTCCCACCTTCTAGCTGAAAAAGATCAGGCCGCCAGGATCTCTGTTCCAAAGGTGGCTTTGACTCTCAAAAACCGACACACCTAACTTCCGGTTTTCGTCGCGGTGATGGCAGACCAGCTCCGGGAGAGCTCCCGTGAAGCCGAGCCAGATCGCCGGGGTGTGTGTGTGTGTGTTTCAAGTCCTCCAGAGCTTGATTCCGGAGTCTCCGCGAGCGGCAGCAAGCGGATTGAGTCCAGGATTGCCCTGAAGCCCAAGCCACAGCAAGAGCAACTGTGGCTCCTCCACAGCTGTGGAGCCGTGACTACCGGGAGAGGGAGAAACAGCGGTTTTCAAGATTTCATAAGACTCCAATATAAATTGCACCACCATCAGCACCTTTTAAAATCACTGGTTTCAGAAAGAGTTGGCTAGCCCTTTTAAAGAGACTCCAAGCAACTAAGATTGGAAGGGTGGAAGGGATTCCCCCCACACACACACAAAGCGGCTTGGCAAAGAAGGAACTGGATACTTGCAATAATCTTAAAGGGCTCAGAAAGAAGAGGTAGATCTCTGGGACTATCATTTTTTGATAAAGGCACATCATTTCTAAGTTTTATTGACCTTGTGGATTACAGTGTAAAACTACTGGATTAACTTTGACTTGGATTACAATATAAAATTTGTGGATCAATTTTGAGTCTAACTTTGGATCTATATTTTGGCTAAGTGGGACTTCTAAGAAGATACCTAATCTCTCCCTTATATATAAAGCCATAGTGGGGCCCAACGTTCCAATTCACACCAACAGTGTTTGGAGGCTAGAACTGTCAGAAAACGCTGGCTGGGTTGCCTGGCTGCTTTGTGTAGTCCCGCCCACGTCAGCCCCGGCCGGCATCATCAGCTCAGTTTGCTCTGGGCCTCTGACAGGAGAGGACCATCTGCAGACTGAGTGCAGGGACAGGGCTTCTACGGCTGGGCCGCTTCAGCCCACTCTTCTCTGATTGGGCCAGCGTTTCAAGGTCATTTGCATATGGAAGCTGATTGGACTTCACTCCATTCCACACCTCAAACTCCCCCCCCCC
>NW_015169882.1:31358-36636 GCF_001447785.1 Gekko japonicus | reverse complement strand
AGCTGACTTCCCCTAGGGTTGCCAATCTCCAGGTGGGACCTGGAGATCTCCTGCTGTTACAATTGATCTCCAGATGACAGAGATCAGTTCCCCTGGAGAAAATGGCTGCTTTAGAGGGTAGACCCTATGACATTATACCTGCTGAGTCCTTCCCCACCCCCGCCCAATGCTGCCCTCCACAGGATCCACCCCCCAAATCTCCAGGTATTTCACTCCTTAGAGCTGGCAACCCTACTTTCCCCTCAGTGCCTGTTGGTAGGCAACTAAGATGGGTCCTGTCACCTATTTTGGCCTTTGGGAGAAAACACACTGGGGCCAGTCCTGATAGGGTTGCCAACTCCAGATGGGAAATTCCTGGAGATTTGAGGGATGGAGCCTGAGGAGGATGAGGTTTGAGGAGGGGTGGGACCTCAGACAGGTACAATGCCATAGACTCCACCCTCCAAATCAGTCAGTCTCTCATGGGGAACCATTGTTGCCAATCTCTAGGTGAAGGCTGGAGACCACTCAGAATTACAACTGCTTTGCAGAAGGGAGGGCAGAAGTTAGCTGAAGTCAAAGGGGCAGATAATGGTAGGTTGATGGTTAGCTGGGAAGGAGATGGGGTTGCCAACTCCAGGCTGACAAATTCCTGGGGATTTGAGGGGTGCAGCCTGGAAAGGGTGGGGTTTGCGGAGGGGTGGGACCTCAGACAGGTAGAATGTCATAGACTCCACCCTCCAAACCAGCCATTTCATCCTGGGTAACAATTGTTGCCAATCTCCAGGTGAGCAGTGAAACAATAAATCACAGTGTACAAATGTACAAGATATGTAAATATTTATCTATAATGTTTTAGAAATTAATTGTTAGCAAAATTACAACCATAACATTATAAGATACAGTATTAAGCTTGACAGTACATATAGTATTAGTCTCAGACAAACGACGGAGTTCTAGTACATGTCCGTTTATGCATCCTTCTTCAGGTTTGTCATCTGTACTTTTATCTTCATTAGACTGAAGTGCTGCAAGCCTTATTACACAATGTAAATTCTTATACCGTTTTTAGTACGCTACCGCGTTTAATCTGGTGACTGGGGAGCTCCTATATCATGCTCTCATGTGACAGAGTCTACAAGCTATGAGGGAAACTTAGCCAATTACCATAGCTTTTTATTCATTTATTAATGATTTGGAGTTGGGAGTAAGCAGTGAAGTAGCTAAATTTGCAGATGACTCAAAGTTGTTCAGGGTGGTGAGAACCAGGGAGGATTGTGAGGCATTCCAAAGGGATCTGTCATGGATGGGCGAGTGGGCGTCAATGTGGCAAATGGGGTTCAATGTGGCCAAGTGCAAAGTGATGCACATTGGAACCAAAAATCCTAACTATAAATACACGTTGATGGAGTCCAAACTGGCAGATACTGATGAAGAGAAAGATCGTGGAGTCGTAGTAGATAACTCACTGAAAATGTCTAGACAGTGTGTGAAAAAAGGCCAATGCTATGCTGGTGATTATTAGGAAGGGTCTTGAAAACAGATCAGTCAATATCATAATGCCCCTATAGAAATCAATGGTGCAACTTCATTTGGAGTACTGTGTACAGTTCTGGTCACCACACCTCAAAAAGGATATTATAGCATTGGAAAAAGTGCAGAAAAGGGCAACTAGAATGATAAAAGGGTTGGAACACTTTCCCTATGAAGAAACGTTAAAGCGCTTCAGGCTCTTTAGCTTGGAGAGACGATGACTGAGGGGTGACATGATCGAGGTTTATAAGATTATGCATGGGATAGAAAGAAGTCCTTTTCTCCCTTTCTCACAATACAAGAACTCCTTGTGGGCACTCAATGAAATTGCTGAGCAGTCCGGTTAGAACAGATAAAAGGAAGTACTTCTTCACCCGAAGAGTGATTCACACATGGAATTCACTGCCACAGGTGGTGGTGGTGGTGGTGGTGGCTACAAGCACGGATGGCTTCAAGTGGGAATTGGATAAACATATGGAGCAAAAGTCCATCAGTGGCTATTAGCCACAAGGTATAGATAGGAACTCTCAGTTTGGAGCAAGTGATGCTCAGTATTCTTGATGCTTGGGGTGGGGGGAATAGTGGGAGGGCTTCTAGTGTCCTGGCCCCACTGCTGGACCTCCTGATGACACCTGGACTGGATGGGCCATTGGCCTGATCCAACATTGGCTTGTCTTATGTTCTTAAATTATATATTCCGTATTTCTTCCTAAAGTGCTGGATGCTCACTTTCCCCATGTACATCAATTATGGCTATAGTATTTTGTCTAAGAGCCTCTGTGCCATGAGGACTTCCTTGAAGCAATGAAAACCGGGACTGTAAATCTTCTGCAAGGCCTGGAAAGATACATCTCTCCCAGGGCTTACAGGACTAAAATGGTCCTCCGTAGAACAAGGGGGGGGGGGGGTTCATTGCACGGTGCAGCCCAGAGACACACGTTTTATCTCCTTGGGTGCTGTTTGGGAGAACACGGCCCCCATCCCTTGGAATTTTCAAAAGCCTGTGTTACAAGCGCAGAGCACCTGGGCCTCTGCTGAGTCCTGAGCTGCACCATCTTTCCCAGAATTCCCTGGAGGCACCGAGGGCAGGGGGGCACCTACCGGTTCCCTAGGAAGCCCACACGGTCCCACTTCTCCATCGTCCCCCTAAGAGAAAAGAAAGGATCTCCGTGTCCGCTGAGGGGAGGGAGGGGAATTCAGCTCAGAGAGGGGCCCCTCCCACCACCATGACAGCTGCACCATTTAATTGGGCCTGAGACCTTGACGAGGCACCTCGCTTCTTAGCCCGAGGACCTCCGTTTTCAGGGTGGAAACCTGAGCTCCTCATTCTCAAGGTGGTGGAAATAACTAGGATCACCACTCAGTGGCTCCTTGACCACTATGTGGGCTCTTCGGGGCACGGTCCCCCCACGTGGCCCCCAATCCACATTCCAGGGAAGGGAACAGGGCCTGGGGTTCCCCCAGTGAAAGATCCGCCTCCAGAGGTGCCAGAGAACGTGGCGCTCTCAAGAAAGCTGGCCGCGGAGCAGAGAGAGTGAAACCGCAGAGCAGGCGGGTCACTCGGGGGTGTGTGCTGGATTTATTCCCCTTTCTGCCTTTCTGCCTGTATTTATATCCCGCCCATCCCGCAAACGGGCTCAGGGCAGGTAACTCAGGGGTCAGTCCAAAACAGTCCAGTGGCACCTTTAAGACCAAGTTTTATTCAGGTACAAGCTCTCCCTCCTCTGCGAGGACAGATTTGCATGTCCCCCCCTCCCCGCAATAGCTAGCAATCCAAAACAGTCCAGTGGAGCCTGAGCGGTGGGTGTTGCCTTCTGACACACTTCCGGTGATGTCAGGGTGTGTGGCATATGGAAATAGGTTGTGCTAATGAGTTATGCTAATGAGCTCCTGCACCTCTTCTTGTACGAAATGACCCCTGGATAACATCATTATAATACATACACTTTCAATTAAAAACACAAAATAAACATTAAAGCAAGGGGAACAGCTTAAAACAGAACTCAGCTGTCTATAAAAATTCCGGCCCGATGGTACAAGTTAATTAAAGGCCAGTTCTTCCCCAACTTAGGGTGCCAAATTAGGGTGACCCCCCCCCCGCGTGGTTTCCAAGGCAAGAGGAGGTCAGAGACGGTTGGCCGTTGCCTGCCTCCGCATCACAACCCTGGTATTCCTTGGAGGTCTCCCATCCAAGACACTAACCAGGACCGACCCTGCTTAGCTTCAGAGATCTGACGAGATCAGGCCCCACTGGGCCATCCAGGTCAGAGACAAGGAGGAGGAGGAGGAGATTGGATTTATACCCCACCCTTCACTACCCAAAGGAGTCCCAGAGCGGCTTACAATCTCCTTTCCCTTCCCCTCCCCACAAGAGACACCCTGTGAGGTAGGCGGGGCTGAGAGAGCTCTGACAGAAACTGCTCTTTTTCAAGAACAGCTCTGACAGGACTACAGCTTGCCCAAGGTCATCCAGCCAGGTGCAAGTGGAGGAGTGGGGAATCAAATCCGGTTCTCCCAGAGTTGAGTCCGCGCACTTCACCACTGCACCAAAGAGAGGTGGTTGGCCATGGCCGGCCTCTGGGTCGCGACTCCGGACTTCCTTGTTTATCTCCGATCCAAGTACCCACCAGGGCTGACCCTGCTTAGCCGCTGAGATCTTGTGAGGTCAAGCTAGCCTGGGGTATTTCGCAGCCCACCAGACATCAGCAAGCCCCTGGTTTATATCTGCCTCTACTGTACTGACCCTCTCGCGTCTTCGCCATGGGGCCCAGGGAGGACTTCTTATTTATTTTATTAATTTATTATTTTGATTTATACCCCGCCCTCCCCGCGAGCGGGCTCAGGGCGGCTTACAACGTGGGTACCCTGTACCATTAAAAACATGTCCAACATTTAAACAGTATTAAGCATTAAAAACAATCTAACAATTAAAGTGCTAGTGATGGTAATCTCTAAATGATTCAGATGGCGTACTAACAATTTTCACCGGCATCGGTGATCTTCAGCTTGGTGCGATGATATAACGCAAACCCTCCCCAGGACCAGAGTCAACCCAAACCACGGATGTTGTTGGTGGTAGAGGAGCTCATCGGGGTCACCCTAATGTGGTGGTAGAGGATCGCACCGGGGTCACCCTGGTGTGGAGGGGGAGAGAAACAAAAGCCGTGAGCTGGGCTGGCCAGCAAGAGACACACCGGCCACCTCTCTATGGCAAACCTGGCCAACCCTTCCCCAGGAACTCTGGGAACAGAATACTGGCAGAAACTGCTCTTTCTCAAGAACAGCTGTGCCAGAACTATGGCTTGCCCAAGATCATCCAGCAGGTGCAAATCGAGGAGTAGGGAAACAAATCACTACACCAACCGCTCTCAGAGGTGAACTGGGGAGAGAAGGAGGAAGTGCCATCAGGTCTCCTGGAAACAAATCCCTTTCAGGCCACGTACACCCACCCCAGCCCATTCCCTGTGCGTGCAACACCGCCCGGGGGGGGGGGGTCTTTGCCGTGAGGCCCATGCAGGCAGGGGGGCTAGGGACGCCAACCACCAGGGGGCCCCTGGAGATCTCCCACCATTACAATTGACCTCCAGACGACAAGGATCCGTTCCCCTTGAGAAAATGGCTGCTTTGCAAGGTGGACTCCGGCCGGGAGACGTCCAGAGCCATGATGTGCCCCATACTGAGTGAAACTCCTGGCGTTCAAGAGACACCCTCCACAGCCACCTTCCCCCCCTCAGTCCGGCCCTTCCTGTACCTCAAGACTGTCCCC
>NW_015169882.1:24738-30917 GCF_001447785.1 Gekko japonicus | reverse complement strand
ATAATAATAATAATAATAATACTTTCAATTTATTAATCGCTTTCCCCAGTGGGCTCAAAGCAATGTACAGTTACACATTTTAGACAGGGGACTAACAGTGTTCATAGGGGATAGGGAAGACAACATATATTCATTTTTAATTGCACACGCTGTCACTGCATGGTGTAAACGTCTTCTGGCTTGGCTCAGTCATTTTCCGAACGGCTGCTTGTCGACCAGGCTTCAGGACCCGTATGTCACATCGCCACACTGCCACCGCCTGGCCGGAGACATCCACTGCAGGGATTTTTGTAGCCGTGAAGTTCTTCCGCCTTTTTCCGACCTCGACCAGGACATCCCGACCGTCAGCTAACACCCTTCCACAAGGGAGATTGGTGTGCCCACCAATGTTCCCTCTAAGCTGTGGAGTCTTGTGAGCAAAAACTCTACTTTGTGAGCTGCTGCCATTAAAGCTGTGAGTGAAAGATTTGGCTGCTGCATAAACTAGTTTGTTCTGGAGCCATCCTCCCTGAGCGAAGACAAAAATGTGTGAGCTGGAGGCTAAAAAACTGAGCTAGCTCACACTAACTCAGCTTAGAGGGAACACTGGTGCCCACCCTCTCTAAGGAGTGGTTCCCATTTTATCTACTCGCTGAAGCTTTCGAATCGCTGGGTGGACGATGAGCTGGGGACAACTGGCTGGCTGCTCACACCAGCGCGGGGCTCGAACTAACACAGTTCGAATGTTAAGACAGTGGGATATACCCACTGTGCCACCGCTCCCCTTCCTTCCTAAGGTTCTTGGGCTCGGGCCTTAGATTTCCCGTTCTCCCTGCCAGTCAGATTTTGAATGACGGGTGCTTATAGCTCCTGCTTCTTGGTGGACAGATCCAGAACTGCAATCGTAGCCAAACACTCTGGAGCTGTTTTCCCTGTTCTTCCTCTTCTGCACACCTAGAGAGTTTTTTAAAGTCCTGAACCCAAACTCTACAACTTCATGAAGTCTTGCATCTCTTCAGACCTGGACTGCTTGGTATTGGTATTGATTGATTTCTTCCTCTGCTCCGTTCCAGGTAATGCAAGTCCTCGCTACATAAGATGTACATCCTATAATATTCCGTGTACCTCAGATATGGCGAAGCAGTCCCAGGTTCCTCTTGCTGCAGTCATAAAGCCATTGGCTACTCTACCGTCAGAAGAGGTGAGATTGATAACCTGATCCTTGACATGACAGAACTCATCTCAGAGATTCTTGTTGGCGCATTCGTGAGAGAGCGTTGCCCATTGGCTGCTAGGGACGAGTAGGTGGATGGGTGGGTGCTGCAGTGGAGTTCAGTGCATCATACAACATTCGTGTGGGAACTCATTAGCATAATAGGCCACACCCAACAGCAGGAACTCATTAGCATATTAGGCCACACCCCTGACAGCACATGCCATTAGCATATGAGGCCACACCCCAATGTTACCAGAAGTGTGGTCATCCAGCCACACCCACCTTTTGCTTCTTATTCTGTTTAACATGTTTGTTTTCAAAACCCAGGGCCTTTTTTGTAGCAGGAACTTCTTTGCATGGTAGGCCACACACCCCTAATGTAGCCAATCCTAATGAGTTTCTGCTGTTGGGTGTGGCCTATTATGCTAATGAGTTCCTGCTGGACGTGGCCAACTCAGGAGCCAGCCGGAACTCCGTTCCTGTGCGTTCCTGCCCAAAAATAGCCCTGCGTGTGTGTATACTCTGCCATGCATTCACAAGTCCCATGTGTGCAGCTGAGACATAAATCAAAACCATCGTTTCAGTCGAATTTGGTGTGAATGTCAGAATGTGGGGCCACCCCACTGTGTTCAGTCAGGATGTTGTGTTTGAACATGACACAAAATTGTGGTCACCGAACCAGTTTCATATCCCAGCTTCAGATCCTAGTTTAATTCTTCCACAGTTTCCTTTCCTTTCCTTTCCTACCCTGAAAAGCTCATTGATTCACCAATCTTGAGCAGCAGAAGACACTTCTTTCTTATTTTGTATGTCTGTTTGTTTATGTTTATGTTTTATTCAATTTATACCCCGCCCTCCCTGCTGCGCGGGCTCAGGGTGGCTTACAAAGAGGCCTGTGCCAATATAAAACATATTTAAAATCATTTAAGATCACTACAGTACAAATAAAATCACATTAACCAATTACTAAATAAAGTGCTCTAGATGTTATTTCACAAGATGGCGTATTTCACTGCTCTATTTCCACTGCTCTATTCCTCAGCATCATCTGCTCTGGGAACCACTGATGTTCCCTCTTCCAGGGCCAGGTTAAGATGAACAATAGTGATGGTAGTGGCGGCTCCTACTCATACGCCTGGTGGAAGAGCTCCGTCTTACAGGCCCTGCGGAACTGTACAAGGTCCCGCAGGGCCCGGATCTCCACCGGGAGCTCATTCCACCAGGTAGGAGCCGCCACCGAGAAAGCCCTGGCCCTGGTCGCGGCCAGCCTGGCCTCTTTGGGACCTGGCATTGCCAGGAGATGTTGCATCCCAGACCGAAGTGCTTGCGGGGGAACATATGAGGGAAGGCGGTCCCTTAGGTAAGCTGGACCCAGACCATGTAGGGCTTTAAAGGTAAGAACCAGCACTTTGAAGCGAATCCGGAACGCTATTGGCAGCCAGTGCAGCGCTTTCAGCATAGGCTGGATGTGGTCCCTACTAGGAAGACCCGTCAACAGCCTGGCCGCAGCATTCTGCACTAGCTGCAGCTTCCGGATTTGCGACAAAGGCAGCCCCATGTAGAGAGCGTTGCAGTAGTCTAGCCTCGAGGTGACCGTCGCATGGATCACCGTGGCCAAGTCACTGCGGTCGAGGAAGGGGACCAACTGCCGCACCAGCCGCAGATGGTAGAAGGCTGACTTGGCAGTGGCTGCCACCTGAGCCTTCATAGTTAACATGGAGTCCAAGAGCACTCCCAAACTCCTAACCTCCGGCGCTGGCACCAAAGGCACCCCTTCGAAGGTCGGGAGAGGGAGCCCCAACCCCAGACCACCACGACTCAGCCCCAGGACCTCCGTCTTCGCCGGGTTTAACTTCAGCCTGCTCAGTCGGAGCCAACCAGCCACAGTTACTTCTGGTAACATGGGGTGTGGCCTATAATGCCAATGAGCTGTGCTGTCAGGGGTGTGGCCTAATATGCGAATACGTTTCTGCTGTTGGGTGTGGCCTATTATGCTAATGAGTTCCTGCTGGGCTTTTTCTAGGGTTGCCAGCCTCCAGGTGGGGCCTGGGGATCTCCCGCTTTTACCACTGATCCCCAGCCGACAGAGATCAGCTCCCCTGGAGAAAATGGCAGCTTTGAAGGGTGGACTCTATGGCATTGTACCATGCTGAGGCCCCTCCCCTCCCCAAACCCCACCCTCTCCTGGCTCCACCCCCAAAGTCTCCAGGTATTTTCCAACCTAGACTTGGCAACCCTAATCCTCCCTCTGCTAGGGTTGCCAACTCCCGGTTGGGAAACTCCTGGAGATTTGGATGTGTGTGTGTGTAGCCTGGGGAAAGGACCGGTCAGTAGGGATAATTTGATGCCTGGGAGCCCACCCCTCTCTGAAGCTGCCCTTCCAGCAACCCCGCAGCGCCCCCTGCCCCTCCCGGGTCTCCAGCCGAGGCCCCGCCAGGAGCGCCACCCCCGAGCGCTTCTCCCCCAATGCAAAGAAAGAAGCGCCTGCAAAAGGAAGGGGAGGCAGCCAAAATACCCCCCCCCAGTAACTAGGCTGGGGGGCGGAATCCACAACCTCCCCCCCCGCCCTTTGCCTTACTCGCGGGAGGCCGGGCAGCGGAGCTCAGGCGCGGACCATGTCGGACTTTTGAAATCAAAAGCAATACAGTTGGACTGGCTCAGGGAAGTACACCTGTCATGACCCCAGAAGGGTCTTTGGGTTTCGCCGCCACCCCACTGGACTTTCGGGTCCCTCGGGAGTCCCAGAGTATCTCCCAAGCCCCTGCCGTCCGAGCACTATGGACGTGGATAACCCAGGCAGACACCAAAATACATTAAGTAGAACAGGGTTTATTGTAGGAAGGATTGGGGCAAGGTGCTTCAACTGGGTAACAGGGGGAAGGAAAACCAAAAGAAAATAAACGGAACGCAGGTGCCTGACTTTGGTCTGACTATCAGGCCCTAGCCTGCCTAACGCACTCCGGATTTCCCCCTTCTCCCGGCCAGTCCCTCACTGGACCCAGCCGTAGGGAGGTAAAAGGAAGAAGAGAAGAGAAGAGAAGAGATTGGATTTATACCCCGCCCTTCACTTGGAGTCTCAGAGCGGCTTACAAACTCCTTTCCCTTCCCCTCCCCACAACAGGCACCCTGTGAGGTGGGTGGGGCTGAGAGAACTCTGACACAAACTGCTCTTTTTCAAGGACAGCTGTGCCAGAGCTTGTGACTGACCCAAGGTCACATCAGCAGCTGCAAGTGGAGGAGTGGGGAATCAAACCCGGTTCTCCCAGATTAGAGTCCACGCACTTAACCACTACACCAAACTGGCTCTCACCAAACTGAGGGCTTCTTCCCTTCTCCCTCAGAAAAACATCCAGCAACCACCCAACATCAGCCAGCAACTGCCTTAAACTGTCTTTCCCCCAGACTTCATTCCCAACAGACTTTACCGGTCTCTTTAGAATCTTCTCTCTGACTCTCCCAATGCCTTCTGGGAGTTGTAGGCCTAGCCGCCTCCTACTGCCACCCAGGCCTCTTAGGCTGGCTAGGCCGTACTGGCACAGGCCAGATCATGACAACACATTAGCAAGGCTATACCAGGTTCCTCAGAGCAGGTGCAGAGTTCCTTGCTGCACCAAGATGCTGGAAGAGGCCTTATATCTAATGAAAACCCAGCCTCCTGTGGATCCCACTGTGGATTTCCAATGAAGGCAATGGATAAGGCTTCCTCAGTGGAACAGACTTCCTCAGGAGGTGGTGGGCGCTCCTGCTTTGAAGGTTTTTAAGCAGAGGCTAGACGGCCATCTGACAGTAATGTAGATTCTATGTGCTTGGCTCTCACAGCCCTTTCTTACGTGCCACGGAGATGCCAACTGCCACTTTGGGGTCAGGAAGCAATCGTTCTCCAGGCCAGTTGGCCAGGGATCCTGGAGGGTTTATTTTTTGTCATCTTCTGAGTATGGAGCAGGGATCATTGGGGGTGTGGGGAGAGGTAATTGTGACTTTCCTGCATTTTGCAGGGGGTTGGACTAGATGACCATGGAGGACCCTTCCAGCTCTATAATTCTATGATTCTAAATGTCCTCTCTGGGGCACTATGCCTCCCGGGGGACCCTCCCTGATTCCTTCTCAGACATCTTCCAACTTCTCTCCCGCCCCCCTTCCGGGAGCTCCACGCAGATTGCCTTCTCCCCCTCATCTCCACCAACCAACCCCCCTGCAAGGCAGACCACTGGGAGGGGGAAGACCTGGCCCAAGGAGAGTGAAGCCTGAACTCAGACCTTCCTGCAGGCAGTTGTCAAATCTCAACTATATCCCCCCTCCCCGCGGGGCATTTCTGAAGGTATCCTCCCTAGGGTTGCCAGCCTCCAGGTGGGGCCTGGGGATCTCCCGCTTTTACCACTGATCCCCAGCCGACAGAGATCAGCTCCCCTGGAGAAAATGGCAGCTTTGAAGGGTGGACTCTATGGCATTGTACCATGCTGAGGCCCCTCCCCTCCCCAAACCCCACCCTCTCCTGGCTCCACCCCCAAAGTCTCCAGGTATTTTCCAACCTAGACTTGGCAACCCTAATCCTCCCTCTGCTAGGGTTGCCAACTCCCGGTTGGGAAACTCCTGGAGATTTGGATGTGTGTGTGTGTAGCCTGGGGAAAGGACCGGTCAGTAGGGATAATTTGATGCCTGGGAGCCCACCCCTCTCTGAAGCTGCCCTTCCAGCAACCCCGCAGCGCCCCCTGCCCCTCCCGGGTCTCCAGCCGAGGCCCCGCCAGGAGCGCCACCCCCGAGCGCTTCTCCCCCAATGCAAAGAAAGAAGCGCCTGCAAAAGGAAGGGGAGGCAGCCAAAATACCCCCCCCCAGTAACTAGGCTGGGGGGCGGAATCCACAACCTCCCCCCCCGCCCTTTGCCTTACTCGCGGGAGGCCGGGCAGCGGAGCTCAGGCGCGGACCGTGTCGGACCAGCGATGATGCGCATCGGCGAGCAGGAGAGGAAACGCGTGTGCGGAAGAGC
>NW_015169882.1:15528-21641 GCF_001447785.1 Gekko japonicus | reverse complement strand
TAAATGCATACGTGCAACTGTTGCTGTATGTCTCTAAAGCTCAGAAGGTTGTGTTAAAACACCATCTAGCAATCATGTTGTAGGCAGGGTAACCAAATATGAGACTCTTTTGCTGACTTCTGAAAATGGGAGATTGGAGTGGTGGTCCACCCGGAATCCAGCGACCCTTCCCTCTAATGACTCAGTGTGTGAAAGATTTCATGACTGTATGCTGGTGGTTCAAGAGGTTTCAACCAGCCTCTTAGAGCTTAAAGATGTGCTACTGAAAAATCAAGAGTATATCCTTTTTGTGGCTGGGTTACAAAAATGAGGAACATGCATACTGGTTGGGGGATACACTTCTGAGTAGCAGTGTGCGTGAACAAGATCTTCGGGTAAGGGTGGACAAAAAGTTAAATATGAGCAGCCAGTGTGACGTACCAACAAAAATGGATAATGCAGTCTTGGGGTATATCAACAGAGGCATATAACATCCAAATCACGAGATGTCATAGTCCCGCTGTACACTGCATTGGTCAGGCCATTGTGTGCAGTTCTGGGGGCCTCACTTGAAAATGGATCTGGACAGAATGGAATGGGTGCAAAGGAGAGCGATGAGGATGATTGGGGGCCTGGAGACCAAGCCCTATGAGGAAAGGCTGAGGGGATTGGGAATTTTTAGTCTGGAGAAGAGGAGGTGGAGGGGGGACATGATGGCTCTCTTGAAGTATTTGAAGGGCTGTCACTTAGAGGAAGGCTGGGAGCTGTTCCTGTTGGCAGCAGAGGAGAGGACTCACAATGATGGGTTTAGATTAAGGGTGGGAAGGTGGGTATTAGGAAAAACCTTTTGACAATCAGGGTGGGTATTAGGAAAAACCTTTTGACAATCAGAGTTGTGCAACAGTGGAATCCGCTTCCTCGGGAGGTGGTGAGCGCCCCCTCACTGGCAGTCTTTAAGCAGCATCTGGACAAAAACCTGTCAGGGACACTGTAGGCTGATCCTGTATTGAGCAGGGGGTTGGCCCCTTCCAACTTTGTGATTCTATAACTGAAGTTTCTGAATTGATCTTGAGGACAGTGCAACAAAGTTTGAGCCCAAAGGCACCTTTTCGAGCAAGGGAACTTTTACCTTTACCTTACTTTTAGAAAAGTTTGCCAAAGTCTCTGTTTTTCACCAAAACACTTTACTTGCGCTTTTGTGTGTTTCTTAAATCAGTTCTATGGCTTTTACATCCAGCGCCCTCTTTTTGCTGTTTGGATTTCGCGTCTGGGAGTCCCCCCCCCTCCCCGCACTTGCTTAGATCCGTGGGGTTTTCTCGCCGAAGTTCGGTGTTCTGCTTTCAACTCAACTCTCAATTCATCGTTGGTCTCTAGACCTGCTTCAGGTATATGTATATCGCCCGATCTTCACGCGCTTGTCACGGTCAGCGACTCTTAAGCCATTCGGCCGCACAGTGGTAGGATCTTCAGAGCAGAGGGAAGCCTCAATTCCCCGGCATTGAGCCGGTTGAAGAGGCAATCCCTCAAAAGCCCCCTGGCTAGGAGCCCTATGCCAAAGTACTCCAGGGGGGATAGCGGACAGTTGCCCCCCCTCCTAGCCACTGGCATTCAGATCGCGACCCTGGGAGCTCACCAGGGTCGTATCCACCATCATGCTGCCAAAAACCAGAAGTCCCCAGATACGATATATTATCTGTGTTCCAAGAATATTCATATGAGTTTTGGATCATCAAAGAAGTATGTTAGTCTAAATTAATTGGCAATAAGTAAGATTTTGCCACAGTAATTTAAAGCCCTGATACTGAACTAATATATGCTAGGTGTGTTTGTACGGACCGTAAGGAAGAGATAGGTTGAGATAAAAATAACAACATGTCATCTGCAAACAAAGACGTTTTGAATTCTTTTGTGTGTAAAGTAATACCTTTTATTTCCTTGTCTCCTCTAATTGAATTAGCTAAGGGTCTGATGCATAAAGTAAAAACAAGTGGGGAGAGTGGGCAACCTTGTCGGGTGCCCTGATTTAACTGAAACGACTCTGAAGTAAACTGATTAATTTTGAGATGAGCTCTGGGATCTGCATAGATAGCATCTATTGCATTTAAAAATTTCTCTCCAAAGCCCATTTGTTGTACTACTTTTTTTAATTAAGGGATTTCCAGTGAATCGAAGGCTTTCTCCAGATCCAGAGACAAGAAGGCTGCTGAAACCTTTTGGGACTTGCAATAATTCAATAACGTGAGGGCTTTCTGTATGTTTACTGTTATGTCCCTTTTGGGCATGAACCCGACCTGATCTTGATCAACATATTTTGTAACAAATGAGTTTAGATGTTCTGCCAAAATTGATGTGAACATTTTGAAGTCCGTATGAGTCACAGCTCATTAAATATATCATTGTTTGTTTCAGTGTAAATTAGACTTTGTGTTTTCTGTGCTTTGTGGGCTCTTTGAACGCTCCCCACTGTAACTGAGTGGGCTGAAAATTTAGAGATTTGTATTTAAGGGGATTCATTTATTATTTTTTATTTAAATCCCGCCTACCCTGCACAGGCAGACTCAAGGCAGCGTACAACAAGTTAAAATGCAATAAAACACTGTGCAGAGATGCAGTACCGTCAAATTCTACATAAAACAGCATACAAGTAAAGTGCTCATATAGATGGCGATTGCTGTACAGTTATCCGGGGTAAAAAACAACAAGGACCCAGCAACCCTAGAGAATAGAACAATACAAAAAAGTTGCCGAACAAGTTCAATATACTTATGCAAAATATTAGTAATTTAATACATATTCTTTTTGTTTCAGTAGCTGCACATCCAGAGACCGAAGTCCCAACAAGACGAACTTGCTCGAGATTTTAGCTGTTCGTTTCGACCAAAGTCTTTGTCACATCTCAGTTTGTAGTCATTCTTTCTGTTTACAGAGTCAATTCACAAGTGGCTGAACACAGCTCCCAACTGATATTAGAATTTTCTAATAACAAATCTTGCAGGGCCCTGATGTCTTCAGTGAGCTCATTCCCCTAGTGTGGAGCCGCCACTGAGAAGGTCCTAGCTCTGGTGATGGCCGGCTGACCATATTGGCAGGTCCCCGACCATATAGGTCTTTAAAGTTCGAAACCAGCACCTTGAAGTGAATCCAGTATGTTATTGGCAGCCAGTGCAATGCTTTCAGCACAGACCAAATGTGCTCTCATGTAGAGAGACCCATCAGCAGCCTGGCAGCTGCATTTTGCACTAGCTGCAGCTTCCGAATTTGGGACAAGGGCAGCCCCATGTAGAGAGTGTTGCAGTAGTCTAATCTCGAGGTGACCATTGCATGGATCACTGTTGCGAGGTCATTGTGTTTGAGGAAGGGAACCAGCTGCCTGATCAGCCGTAGGTGGTAAAAGGCCGCCTTGGCAGTGGCTGCTACCTGGGCCTCCCTTGTTAAGGCAGCATCCAGGAGCACTCCCAAACTCCTGACCCTCAGCGCTGGCACCAATGGAGCCCCATCCAAGGGGCTCCAGCTCAGGCACAGAACCTCCGTCTTTGTCGGATTCAATTTCTTTTTTTTTTTAAAATAAATTTTTATTTTTCCAACATATAACTAGAGGATTCAATTTCAACCAGCTCAGTCTGAGCCAGCCCGCCATGTCCTGAAGCGCCCGATCCAGGTCATCTGGGGTAGAGTCGGACTGACCGCCCAACAACAGATATAGCTGGGTGTCGTCAGCGTATTGGTGACACCCTAGCCTGAGCCCCTGGGCAAGGGGGCGCATGTAGATGTTGAATAACATTGGGGATAGCACCACCCCTTGCGGGACCCCGCAAGTCAGCGGGTGCCTCTGGGACCTCTGATCCCCTAGTGCCACCCTCCTTGGAGAAAGGAGACAAGCCATTGCAAGCCCCTGAATCCCTGTGTCGGCAAGGTGGTGGATCAGTAACTGATGGTCGACCGTGCTGAACGCCGCTGACAGGTCCAACAGCAACAGTACCGTCCCGATCCAGATGCCCGTGGCCTGGACAAAAGCTGAACTAGAAAGGGTCTAGCATGGAAGTATCATCCATAAAGCTCTGCAACTGAATCGCCATCGCTCTCTCCAGCAATTTGCCAAAATAGGGCAAATTTGATACCGGCCGATACTTAGCCAATTCAGCGGGGTCCAAAGATGGTTTTTTTAGGAGAGGGCGAACCATCGCTTCCTTGAGTACCCCAGGGAACAGTCCTTCAGTGAGGGACTTGTTGATAACATCCCTGAGGGCACCTCAAAACTCTTCATGGCCAGCTTTAATAAGCCATGAAGGACACGGGTCAAGGCTGCATGTGGTTGGGCGTACCGGTGAGAGCAGTCTGTCAACTTCCTCCAGGCCGAGTGGACTGAAATAATCCAGAATAGGACCAGAAGATGTGCATGGGGCCTTGACTTCACTCACTGTCTCAACTGTGGCGGGGAGATCACGGCGGAGCGACAAGACTTTATCTGAGAAATAGCTTGCAAACGCCTCACAGCCAATATCCAGTTCTCTAGCATTTGGTCTGCCATTTGGCAGATCTGTTAGTGACCGAATAGTTCTAAACGATTGTGCCGGGCGTGAGCTTGCAGATGCAACCGTAGCCGCGTAGAACTCTCTCTTTGCAGCTTTGACTGCCATCTCATAGGATCTCATAAACATCCTATAAGAGGCTCTAGTAGCTTCGGCGCGGGCACGCTGCCGACTCTCTAGTCCAGTGTTCCCTCTAAGCTGAGTTAGTGTGAGCTAGCTCACAGTTTTTTAGCCTCTGGCTCACGCATTTTTGTCTTAGCTCAGGAAGGCTGGCTCCAGAGCAAACTAATTTATGCAGTAGCCAAATCTCTCACTCACAACTTTAATGCCAGTAGCTCACAAAGTAGAATTTTTGCTCACAAGACTCCATAGCTTAGAGGGAACATTGTTCTAGTCGCCTGGGCCTTTGCTTCATCAGCCGCAACTCCTGGGTAAACCAGGGAGCCCCATTGGTCTGCATACCCACAGTATCAACTTGATTATGTAGTTTATATTATTATATGCTTCCTCTGTGTGACTCTGCCATACGATAAATAATGTGCTTTGTGGGTTTTTTAATGAGTTGGGCTTCGTTAAATGTGTCAAAGGTTAGTGTGATGCTGGCCGCTTAAAGACTGCCAGTGAGGGGGAGCTCACCACCTCCCTTGGCAGCTGATTCCACTGTTGCAGAACTCTCTCAAAAAGTTTTTCCTAATACCCAGCCGGAACCTTCCCGCCCTTAATCTAAACCCATTATTGCGAGTCCTCTCCTCTGCTTCCAACAGGAACAGCTCCCAGCCTTCCTGTAAGTGACAGCCCTTCAAATACTTCAAGAGAGCCATCATGTCCCCCCTCCACCTCCTCTTCTCCAGACTAAAAATTCCCCAATTCCCTCAGCCTTTCCTCATAGGGCTTGGTCTCCAGGCCCTTGATCATCCTCTTCGCTCTCCTTTGCACCCGCTCCATTCTGTCCAGATCCTTTCTGAAGTGAGGCCCCCAGAACTGCACACAATACTCCAGGTGCAGCGTGACCAATGCAGTGTACAGCGGGACTATGACATCTTGTGATTTGGATATTACGCCTCTGTTGATACACCCCAAGACTGCATTATCCGTTTTTGTCGGTGCGTCACACTGGCTGCTGATATTTAATTTTTTGTCCACCTGTAGCGTAATTGCACGCAAATAGACAAGGAAGCCTTGGTGATTGTGGCAGGGGTGAAAAAATTTCACCATTACTTGTATGGTCGCCCATTCACGGTCCTGACGGATCAGAAGCCACTGTTGGGTCTCCTCGCACATGACTGGCAGACCCCCCCCAGATGACCTCGCCCCGGGTGCTGCGCTGGGCCATTATTCTGGCGGGATACGCATACACACTCGTCCATCGCCCAGCCTGACATGTCCGGACATGCCCAGACTGGCTCAGGCACAAACTCCACTAGCTTCATGCCAAAAGACAATAGGCCAGTAGGATCCTAGCCAGGCCCAATGAAAGGGCTAGGTCCCCAGCCGGGAGGCCAATAGGTCTCTCGGTTACTGTAAATAGCCAATCGGGAGTGGGGTGTGTGTTTGGTGTGTTTGGTGGCGGGTTTTCTGAAGGAATATAAGCCGGCCTGCGAGCCA
>NW_015169882.1:11383-14982 GCF_001447785.1 Gekko japonicus | reverse complement strand
TCTTTCCCTTATCAGTGGCATCCAGGTCTTAAAGGGGACACCAGGCTCACAGAGACATAGAGGCGAGTAGACTGAAAGGCGCCTCTCCAGATTTATACCACATACTTTGTTGGCACATTCCAGGCCTAGCACAGACCCAGAATCCTCTTTGACTAAAGTTTGGTCAAGCAGAGAGCAAGCAAACTAAAATGAAGGCTATTTTGCATGACAATGAGAAATGTAAAATTGTATTTTATGAAGGATTTTTGATGTTGGAGGAAGTTCTAACTAAACGGAAGACTGAATCCGGAGAATTTCGTCACATCACCTGAAACAACAAACAGCAAACCATTATAAGGTAAAGGTAAAGGTTCCCTTGCTCAAAAGCCAGTCGGATCCGACTCTAGGGTTGCGGTGCTCATCTCCGTTTCAAAGCCGAAGAGCCAGCGCTGTCCGAAGACGTTTCCGTGGTCATGTGGCTGGCATGACTAAACACCAAGGTGCACGCTGTTACCTTCCCACTGAAGTGGTACCTATTTATCTACTTGCAATTTCTTGCTTTCGAACTGCTAGGTTGGCAGGAGCTGGAACTAGAGACAGGAGCTCACGCCGTCATGCGGCACCTGGGTCTCGAACTCCTGAACTACCGACCTTCCACAGCCTACAGTTCAGCGTCTTAACCACTTGAGCCACTGCAGATCCTTCTAAAAGTAAACAATCCTCAAAATGGTGGGGCGGAGAGGCGAGAAAGAGAAACCATCACAGCTCAAACCTCTTTCGGGAAGTAGAAGCCCGAGACCGGAAGCTACCAATGAGCTTTCACAGCTATTATCTGAATCATTGCGCCCTCTGCTGGACCAGATGACAAACATCAATCAGCAATTGGTTACTTTGAACCAGAATTTTGCTGCACAACAACTGGAACTGAATGAGACTAAGAAACTAACAGAGCAAACAGCAGACACTGAAGTAAGTTAATGCCAAATCTAAAAAGGTGAAAAAACTTGTACAGGAGTTGGAAAAGAGAAGAATTACTGATGAATCTCAGCTTTTGCAATTACAAATGGAAAAAAAGCAAGCTTTATCCTGAGATTCCAAGGGGTTCCTGAGACAAAAGGAGAGAATCTAAAACAAGTATTGGGCGATTTAATTGCACCAGTGGCAGATTTGAAAACGGAATATCTTCAAAGCGAAATGGATGGGGTCTATAGATCATATTCGGAATACATTAAGAAAAATAATCTGCCTGGAGAAATAGTGGTTAGATTCTCCAAAAGACATGTGAGGGATCAAATCTTGAAAACAACATCATGCACGCCCCTGAAAATCAACAGTAATACCATATGGATACTAAAAGACATTCCATTTGAAATTAGAAAGAAGAGGAAGAAATTCAAAGACTTGTCATTGTTCCTACAAACAAACACATACAGTACAAATGGCTGGTTCCAAAAGGTTTACTTTTCAGAATAAATGAGAAAAAAGAAAGAATTGACTCTGTTAAGAAAGCAAATGAGCTCTTGAAGCAGCAACTGGGAAGGTCCGGAGAAGACGACAAAGATGACGACCAGAGTAAAGAAAGCGGTGAAAACTCTTCTTCAATGTCGGAGGAGGTCTCTGATTCAGAGTTGTGGGCTGTGGCCCCCAAAAGAGACTATGATTTGAGGAAAAGAAATGCCAAGAAATGAGATGCTGTGGAACTCTGAATTCCACCTTTAAGAAGTTACATTTATCTTTGATGCTTTTGTGATTGTCTTAAACAGTAATTGATATCGGGTTTTGGGGAATATAAGCTAGAGTTAAACATTTAAGCTCATTGTATTATTAATAGATTAATCATTTTATAAGCTTTTGTAATCTTTTTTTTTTGGGGGGGGTTAGTGGTTAACTTTCCTTCCTCCTGTAGATATTAGAATCCCTTCCCTATTTTCTTTGTAGTTTATAGAAATGCAATAAGAAATTCTCCTTCGGGGGTCCCCCCAAAAAAATCATATCTGGGAATTAAACTTCCCAGAAACTTCAGTGATCTCTACAAATCTAACCATGCTCAACTGATAAAAGAAGTTCAAGCCGATTTGGTAAAATGGCATAAAATGGGTATCTCATGGTTGGATAGGCTCAGTATTATTAAAACTTTTGTTCTGCCTAAATTCATTTTTTAATTCCGCACCATTCCTATTTTTATCACTACCAAGCAATTACTCAAGTGGCAATCGTTGCTTTTAGACTTCTTTTGGTCCTATAAGCATCATAGAATCAAAAGTAACACGCTATGCAGGTGCTCAGAAAAGGGAGGTATACATTTTCCTAATTTGGTAAACTATTATAGAGCTATTCACCTCACACAAGTGATGCAATTACTGTTTGCAGATCCTGACTCTGATCAGACTAAACAATACAGTGCATACACCAATCGCTCTGATGTTCGTGAAGCTATATGGCAAGCCTATCCAAGCAGGCCCAAACAAATCCGTTCCAGTCCCTTGCTCTCAGCAATGCTAACTACATGGGATAGGATGAGATCAACGTTGTTGCCTCCCATCTCCCGCTATCAGACATTCTTAAATCAAACTTGGGTTTCTCCCTGGTCTTAACAACCCTGCAGACAAGTTATGGAAAACTGCCAATATCACTACTCTCCAAGATCTCACTGCAAAAAAATTAATCCTGCCCAAAGTAGCTCTAGAAGCTAAAATACAAGGGACCATTCCCTTGGATGCAATACCTCCAAATCTCTCATATGTGCAAACAAGTTCAACTTGAATCAATACTGCAAAAACCACTTACAGCGTTTCAGGCAATCATTTGCCATTGCCAGCGTTTCACAAAGAGGCCTGATTTCTAAGGTACACAAAGTGCTAGTCTCTCTGAAAGATGCAGAAACATTATCTTACCAAAATAGGTGGCATAAATCCTGCAACATTATTCTCTCAGATGACTCATGGGATCGTATTTGGACATCTCCCCCATTCCGTTCTAGAATTACATCTATGAAGCTACAAACATTCAAAATACTTTCAGACTGGTTCCCAACTCCTTGTAAGCTGGCTGTTGTGTCCACTGACCGCCACCTGATGTCAGCACACACACCTGAGCTTCAGTCCTGGACAACAATGGGGACTAGGATCCTAGCCCTACACTGGGGAACCAATGGGAACCATGGCGGGAGATTCAAACCCACCAATGGTGACCAGGGGGGTGTCCCCAGGTTTGTATATAGTTGGCCTGCCGGCCGTTTGTGCTCTCTCTTGTTGTGTACTGAATAAAGCGTGCTATGCACCACCACGTAGTCCATCGTTTGTTCGGGCGACCACCCACTACATAACAGTGGCGACGAGGATGGGATGATCGCCCTCCTAAACAACGACCCTAAGCCGCGCAGCCAAGCCGGACCTCAAGAGCGCAGCGCACGCCGCTCGCCGGACAGCCGCACGTCGCCAGCCGCCGCCTACGTAGTCCATCGTTTGTTCGGGCGACCACCCACTACATAACAGTGGCGACGAGGATGGGATGATCGCCCTCCTAAACAACGACCCTAAGCCGCGCAGCCAAGCCGGACCTCAAGAGCGCAGCGCACGCCGCTCGCCGGACAGCCGCACGTCGCCAGCCGCCGCCTGAGC
>NW_015169882.1:0-7542 GCF_001447785.1 Gekko japonicus | reverse complement strand
GTCCGAACCCCGGAGGCCCCAGCTCCGGCCCCCAGACGATCCGCGAGGGTGCGACGGCCCCCAGCGTACCTTAAAAACTATGTCTCATAGGGGAGGGTTCGGACTATGGGGGGAGGGATGTTGTGTCCACTGACCGCCACCTGAGGTCAGCACACACACCTGAGCTTCAGTCCTGGACAACAATGGGGACTAGGATCCTAGCCCTACACTGGGGAACCAATGGGAACCATGGCGGGAGATTCAAACCCACCAATGGTGACCAGGGGGGTGTCCCCAGGTTTGTATATAGTTGGCCTGCCGGCCGTTTGTGCTCTCTCTTGTTGTGTACTGAATAAAGCGTGCTATGCACCACCACGTAGTCTATCGTTTGTTCGGGCGACCACCCACTACATAACACTGGCTCACATGAACCCATCGTATAACCCAAAGTGTTGGAAGAAATGTGGTATCATAGGAGATTATACACACTGTTGGATTCTCTGTCCTAAAATTCTCCCCTTCTGGAATGATGTGCTAGAGCATATTAGGTCCTTCAGTGATGTAGATATTGTTCCTTCACCTGAACATCTATTTTTGAACAGTTGGGCTACGGACTGTGTTAGTGTCTCCATCATAGAAAGAATCTCAATACTGCTTTTTGCGGCTAAAACTGTCATTGCCACACAATGGAAAACGACAATGACGCCCACGCTTTCACAACGGCATAAAAAGTTGTGGGATTTATATATCATGGCTAAACTCTTGGACAATCTTACGCGTTTTGATAAATGTTCTACCCATACCAACTTTACTACAATATGGTTCCCTATCCTAGAATATATTTCCAAACAACAGGACATCCCTCCAGTGATGGATACCTTGTGGCTTTGGTAAAATAGGTTACTTAACCCTGGCAGAATAGAACTGGTAAATATTGTGGTGTCTGCCCCCATATGTTAGTTCTTAACAGGGCCGGCCCAAGGTTTTTTTTGTGCCCTAGGCGGGGCTACCTTCTGGCACCGCCCCAGCGCGTGCCCAATTATGGGGTTGCCAACCTCCAGGTGGGGCCTGGAGAGAAAGATGTCCAATTTCTCTCCCCCTTTGGAGAGGTGGGGACTGGGGAGGGGAGTCCCAGGCAGCCAGGCCAAACCCACGCACTCCCCCAGACCAGCCGTCCTGTCTTCGCCACAACAAGCAGCGGCGCCAACTTTGCTCTGCCCTAGGCTAGAGCGCCGGGCCGGGCCAGGCGCCGCCGGAGGAACTCCCTCCTTGTGCCCATGAGCCTGCGCTCAGTGTGAGGCCCAGCTTCGGCAGCACCACTCAGCCCCAGGTTGGACCGTCCCTGGGAGCCTCGGCCACCTGCCAGCCTCTTTGCCCCCACCCAGGAAGACCCCTGCCGCCCGGGCCTTCTCTCTCCGCCCGTGGCTGCTTGCAGGCGGTCTCCGAGGTCAGGCTCGGCAGAGAGGAGCGGCGTAGAGAAGCCCACAGCTTCCGCTGGGAGCAGAAGGAAAGCGCTGCCACCAGGGAGGTGATCCGAGCGGCCCGCCCTCATGATCCTTGGCCCTGGCTGGGCTCTTGGGGCTTTGGAAGGAGCTCTCCTTGGATCACCAGAGGCACCGGCAGACCGAGTTGAAGGCGATCTGGAGGTAAGGAGGCGAGGGGGCACACTGCTGCAGCACACTGGAGGCCGGAGCCGCGCAGAGTCTCCAGAGGAGGGTGCCTTCCTCCCTTCTCACTTCCTTGCCCACCCGTCCCCTCCCCTCCTTCGTCCTGATGGTGATGCTGCGGCGGAGGTTAAGCAAGCCAGCGGGAAGGAAGGAGCGTGTTGTGGGCACCCAGAAAGCCATGCTGGGGGGGGCAGGCGGCAGCGGCAGGGGCCTCGCTGCGCCCCTGGGAGATCTGCGCCCTAGGCCAGATACTAGTAGGCCTAGTGAGAAAGCCGGCCCTGGTTTTTAATATCTATATACAATCTTACTCTTAATGAAACAACTGTGATTGTGTACTGATTAAATAGTTTAGCTTTTTCTATGTACTGTTATCTGCTATCCATTATGATACAACTACTTGTAATTTTGTTGTTTTCATTGACTATGTATTTCAACATAAAACTTAATAAAAAGTATTTTACAAAAATGAGCTGTGACTCTTCCTTAGCGAAGTTTTGTTTTCCCTGATTTCCCTGATTCATAAAGAAACACTTAATCCAGGGATGTCAACTACCTGGAGGGAAAAAGTGTCCCTTTAACAGAGGCTTTACGGGGTGCTGTTTATCTTTTCAGATACCCATTTCCACACACATTAAGCCTCTGGGAATGAGGGAGGATATTTCCCCCCCTTCAGGTCTCTTATCAACTCTAATGCAGAGACCTCTCAAAAATAAAGTAAGGAGACAGAAAGAGAATTTTCTCAGTTGGTGCCATAACGGCCTAACCTCAATGGAGGAATTCAAGGAGGGGCTCTGAGGAGGAAGATGTGGGGGGAGCACACATTGGCCCACGGTAGTTTCCAGCACATGCACAGGTGGTGGCGGGGGTGGCGTTTAGCTGATTCATGCTTCTTACATCAGTTTATAGCTTTTCAATACTTTCTATGGTCTTTGATTGTCTTGTAGGTGTGAAATAGGAGAAAAGCTCTTTTCAGGGCTAAGTAGTTACATTGTTTCTCCTTCTGTGGGTTCTTTGCTGCACTTGAAGATTGCCATTCCGACTGAATCTCTTTCCACACTCTGAGCATTCAAAAGGTTTCTCCCCCTGTGTGGGTTCTTTGATGCAGGTGAAGACTGCTACTCTCACAGAATCTCTTTCCACACTTTGAGCATTGAAAAGGTTTCTCCCCTCTGTGGGTTCTTTGATGACGCTGAAAATTGCTATTGTGACTGAATCTCTTTCCACACTCTGAGCATTCAAAAGGTCTCTCCCCTGTGTGGGTTCTTTGATGTAGGAGAAGATTAGTACTCTGACTGAATCTCTTTCCACACTCTGAGCATTCAAATGGTTTCTCCCCTGTGTGGGTTCTCCGATGCTGTAGAAGATGGCCACTCTGACTGAATCTCTTTCCACACTCTGAGCATTCAAAAGGTTTCTCCCCTGTGTGGGTTCTTTGATGATGCTGAAAACTGCTCTTGTGACTGAATCTCTTTCCACACTCTGAGCATTCAAAAGGTTTCTCCCTTGTGTGGGTTCTTTGATGACGTCGAAAACTGCTATTGTGACTGAATCTCTTTCCACACTCTGAGCATTCAAAAGGCTTCTCCCCTGTGTGGGTTCTTTGGTGCTTCTGAAGAGTGTCTCCCTGACTGAATCTCTTTCCACACTCTGAGCATTCAAAAGGTTTCTCCCCTGTGTGGGTTCTTTGGTGCTTCTGAAGAGTGCTTCCCTGACTGAATCTCTTTCCACACTCTGAGCATTCAAAAGGCTTCTCCCCTGTGTGGGTTCTTTGATGCTTCTGAAGAGTGCCACTCTCACTGAATCTCTTTCCACACTCTGAGCATTCAAAAGGTTTCTTGACCCTGTGCTTTGGAATATGTACATCATGCTGTCTTCCATCTCTCTTCTCAACCATATGACCATCTTTCTTTCTCATCGGTTCGCCTTGATCGGTGACATTTTCTTTCAAGCCTTCATTTTTAACTTTATCTGGTATTTGCTGATGAAGTTCCTCACCCTCTTCATTCTTCTGATAGTTCTCTGCTGGAATAAAGAGAGAGATCCTGTTAGCACCTGGGAGGGCTGGTAAGGTCTAAAGACATTTATGTGACTGCAGTTGAAAAGGACTGACGGCTCTTTGGCCTCGTCCACCTTGGCTGATCTTAACCACCCCTCCACCTTTGCCCAGAATATCTAATATTTAAGGAAACTTCACCCCCTTGAGTGACACAGCTGAGCTCTTGCCCAGAAGGAGCTTCTGAGCCTCCTGATTTCAGGCCCTCCCCCCTGCCCCAGTGGGCTGTATGATAGTACAAAACGTCACTCAGATGTGAATCAGAAATCCGCCATGGCACTTCCTTGCCTTTCCCCTTGACATAACCGTGAAGGATACTCACTCTCAGCCAGCTCATTTTGGAAGGAAATATGTTCTTGGGATCCTCTTGAGGAAATCCTCAGCCTTTCTTTAGATGGGAGGCCGTTGTCTATTTCCACCGTAGTCTCTCCTATACTCATTCCTGCGTTCACAGAGAGACAGAGAGAGGACGTGATAATTCTTATATGGGGAAGGACTGAAATTCAAGAGTAGAAATTATTCTGGAAGGATGAACCCATGGTGAAGATCAAAGCCCACAATCCCAACCAGTATCAGGGGAATAGATCTGTGTTTCCCCTAGTTCCCCCAAGGGTTTACGTGATTATTAAGAGGCCTACTCTGAGTTGCAGGTGTTCATTACTTGAGTCTTCCTGCAGCTAACATCCTTATCTTTTTCAAGGCTGGACTCAAGAATGCAGTCATTGGTTAATAGTAATTGGTTCACCATGAGAACCTCTGTCCTGCTGTGTAGCCAGGAGGGAGGGGGGATTAGGAGGGTGTTGACAGCCTCTGGAAAATTCCATCAAGGAGGACCCCTGATTGGGTTGTTAGGACCACCTGACCGTAGGAGGCAGAAAGTATAATACACGTATAGACAAGAGGGAAGCCAGACTATGCTCTTGCCATGCTATGGCTCATGCCATGCTAGTATGTCTTGATATTTTCTTGCTGCATCATGATGAATAGTTTTCTGTAGAGTAACGTAGGCTAGAGCTGGAATACTTATGCCGCTGTAACAAGAGGTGCCATCCAATACCATGGATTTCATGTATTAGTTAGAACAGTTAGCTTTCTTTGTTTTTTTATTTTGCTGAGCTGCAGAAACTTAGCTGTTTAGTGATGTTTTATTTTTAAATCATTAACCAAACTTTATACATTTAAAAAGGGGGGTCTGCTTTACTTGTGTGCTTTCTTCTCATGAACCCACTGAACTGGGTGCTGCTCAGGTATAAAGAGTAGTGACCCGGGGAGACCCAGGCTTCGGTTCCTGGCAGGATCATTTCCAGATCACAGGCAGAGCGGATGTCTGTAATCCCATTCTGGGGGGAAAGTGTGTTGTAAAGGCTGGCAACAGAGAAATGAGGATCCGGCCTCTTTCAGAGTCTTTCTGAAGGCCTCTCATTTCCCCTTTGCCTCGGGCCAGGACGCCTTCTCTGGCTTGGGTGATGGCCACAACACTGGCCTCTGCTGCCCCTGGGTAAGAACACACCCAAAAACACATGAACCTGCCTCATACTGAATCAGACCCTTTGTCCACTGAAGTCAGTGTTGTCTACTCAGTCCGGCAGTGGCTCTCCCGGGTCTCAGGCTGAAGTCTTTCGCATCACTTCCTACCTGATCCTTTTTACTGGAAATGCTGGGGATTGAACCTGGGACCTTCTACATGCCAAGCAGATGCTCTGCCAGGGAGACACAGCCCCCTCCCCCCCAGGAGTGGGACAGGCCTCAAAGCGGTGAATAGCTGTTCAATATTTTGATTCATGCCTCCTCCCAGTGGCAGCAATTTGCACCTTTGGCACCAAGGAAAGACCCTTACCCAGAAAGGCCACATTCTCATAGTTCTCCAGCATGACTTCTCTGTACAGAGCTCTCTGTCCCGGATCCAGCAGGGCCCATTCTGCCTCCGTGAAATCGATGGAGACCTCCTCAAAGGAAAAGGGACCCTGAAAGGAAAAGTGGATTCTCTCATCTGAAATCACGCCAGGCAGAGACTGCACACTGGAAGGGGGTAGACTGGGAAGGTACAGGATGTCAGGCTTGGGATGGGTAAAGGGAACAGTGTTCAGGGGATCTCTCGCTCGGACACCTTGCAGAAACTGCAGGAGCAAAAGCTCTCCTGTGAAAGGAAGCGTGACCCGGGCTGTCCCCCCTGCTCATCTCATTGTGGCAGAAAAATCAGCGAGCCTGGGGTATTTCTCTATTACAGCTTAAATTAGCTAAGGCCTCTCTGTCTGGTTCCACTCCCATAAGGCTTTGCAGGCTTAGCTACTGTCATCTCTCAAGCCTCTGTCTAGCCTGACAAGGTACTCTGCTCCAAAAAGAATAGTTTCCATTTCTCTAGGTCTATTATTTCACCCTCATACTGTGTCAAAGACTCCTAGTGAGAAGGTTTGGAGCTTCTGACCTGCAACATACTTGCTGAAGCAGGGGTCTGTGCTTCCAATTAGGTAACAACAAAGTTTACACATAACATCCTTGACTATCTCGGGTAACTTGGGTATGAGTTCAAGGAGAATATTTTTTCTTTTTATTTTGACATTCTTCTACTAAAAGTGTGTTACTCCATGTGGGCTGAACCTATGGGTACTGAAGGTATAAATTGCTGAAGACTTCTTTGCTCTGGGCTGGTCTTCAATCAGCCCTCTGTGAGGTTTTGTTGACTAGACCAGGACGCTCTGTATTTCACACTAGTGCACTATGTTTGTGTTGAAGTAATCTATGGAAATGTTATGTTTTCATCCTAAAAGATCTGTAATGGTAAAGTGTTTTCTGTCCTTAAGAAGGTTATATTGTAAATAACCTGATTTTGTTTGAGAACTATGACCTCTCTCTATTGATTCAGTCACTCCCTTGCCAGTCTCCACCCAGGGAAATAGTCCGTGGGCCCCACTACACCAAACTCTAGGATAAGGCTGGATATCGTTCCTTGAATTGGACACACCTGGAGGAAACCCCCTCACCTGTCCTGCCTACCTTTTCTCCTCTGCCTGACTCAGGAGGAAACCTCCGGCCAGGACCACCGCTTGGGAACTGGTCTCCGGTCCATACCTTCTCACCCAGCACTGGGTCAGGCCAGAAGCCCCTGTTCTCCCACCACCATAGAGGAAGAGGATCACGTGGAGGTTTTTATACCCCACTTTTTTCTGTCTTAAGGTGTCTCAAAGCGGCTTACAATCCCCTTCCTTTACCCTCCACAAAACAGGCACCTTCTCAGGTAGGTGGGGCTGAGGGAGTTTTGGGAGAACTGGGACTGGACCAAGGTCACCCGGCAGCTTCATATGGAGGAGGAGGAGGAGGAGGAGAGGGGAATCAAACCCGGCTCTCCAGATTAGAGTCTGTCACTCTTCACCATAAAACTATGTATACTTGGAGGGGGGGGGGATACTGATGTTGTGACAGAGAGCATCTCTCCCCTGCTTTGATCAAGCGGATTCCACTTTGCCTTGTATCTCTGCCCCTCCCACCTTATACCTGGAAGAGATCAGGGCGCCGGGATCTCTGTTCCAAAGGTGGCTTTGACTCTAAAAAACCGACACACCCAACTTCCAGTTTCCATCGCGGAGATGGCAGACCGGCTCCTGGAGAGCTCCTGTGAATACGAGCTGGATTGCTGGGGGGGGGGGGTTCCAACTCCTCCATAGGGAGCTCCTATGGACTCCCCGCTTGATTCCAGACTCTCCACGAGCGGCGGCAAGCGGATTGAGTCCAGGATCACCCTAAAGCCCAAGCCTCAACAAGAGCAACTGTGGCTCCTCCACAGCTGTGGAGCCACGACTACCGGGAGAAGGAGAAACAATATTTCATAAGACTCCAATATAATTG
>NW_015169881.1:119021-178337 GCF_001447785.1 Gekko japonicus | reverse complement strand
AATAAGGAAGTAATTTCCAAAGATGGACCCTGATCCTGTCTGGTCTCAAGATCAGTGAAGGGAGGGGAGAGGAAATACCTATCCTAGGAAAAGCTTGCATGGCAAATTTGGTCACAAACACGAATCTCCCCTATATATACTACCAGATGAAAAACAGGTCTGTGTTTTTCCCCCCATAGTAAGATTATCTTTGCTTTATATTAACCTTAATTCCCCAAAGATTTCTGGGCATTGTATTTTGGTGAGTGTACGGAAAATGCTCCTCATGTTCATCTGACTCCTCTTTCGAGAACTACATTTCCCAGGTTCCTCTGGAAGCAAGAATGACTATCAGACCTATCCTGCAGTATGCTTCTCTAGCATATTGTGCTTTTTCAGCAGCTTCCATTTCCGTGGGCTGAGAAGCAGTACAGAAGTTGGTGCTTAACCCTCTTGGGGACAATCCAGAGGCAAAGAGGTGCACTTAAGCCCATTGAAAGGTATGGCAGCTGCCCTGACCAGGATAGCCCAGGTAAACCCAATCTAGTCAGATCTCGGAAGCTAAGCAGGGTTGACTCCGGCAAGTACTTGGATGGGAGACCTCCAAGGAACACCAGCCATTGGGAGGCGGGGGCAGGCCTTATGCAGCCATATCTCTGAATATCCCCCAGGCCCCCAATAAGGGTCAGTCACCAGAGGTCACCATGACTTCCAGGCAGTATTCCCTCTAAGCTGAGTTAGTGTGAGCTAGCTCACAGGGGTTTTTTTAGCCTCCAGCTCACATATTTTTGTCTTAGCTAAGGAAGGATCTTCGGGGACCAGGAATGACTGGGAATGGTTGGGAAGTGAAACAAAACTATAAGCAATAAATAAGGAAGTAATTTCCAAAGATGGACCATGATCCTGTCTGGTCTGAAGATCAGTGAAGGGAGGAGAGGAAATACTTATCCTAGGAAAAGCTTGCATGGCAAACCAGGTCAGAAACAGAAACAGAAATCTCCCCTATATATACTACCAGATGAAAAACAGGTCTGTGTTTTTTCCCCCATAGGAAGACACACATCCTTTTGATTGCGTGGAAGAATTGTAGATGGCGCTTGGAAGCAGAAGGAGCTTTGGTAAAGATTTTTAAGACCCAATCCCATTCCTGCAAACTCAGAAGTCGTCTCACAGATTCCAATGAGATTGAATCCCAAGTAAACACGGGGCTTTCTGGCATTCTCATTTTCCTGGTTTGTACCTTCCTGTTTCTTTATTTCCTCCCTTCTTCCATATGTATTTTGCTCCATGTAGTGGTCAGTTTGATATTACACCTGTTTATGTCTGACATATCTCCCTGCAGATTTAAACTTCAGATTTTCATGCCAGACATCACCTGAGGTAATATTGAATTGACCACTAGAGGGAGCAAAACGCATGCAGAGCAGAACGCCCCCCCCCAAAAAAGCAGGAACTTACAAAGAAGGAAAATGACAATAAAGAAAAGCTCATCGACAGATTTGCGACTGACGTGTCATGACAAGAAGAGATGCTACTGAATTTCACCACCCCACTGTTTCTACTGCCCTGTTCTGACTGAAACCCCCCCCCCCATTTTGGGGCTCACTTCTCTCTTGTGTGAACTGAATTCCCCAAGTCTCAGCCATTTTCTGTTTCCTGCTGCCTTTCCCCCCGTTACATTTACACCACTGTTAATGTTCTTTTTCAGCATCCGTTGAATAGCAGCAGCGCATAAATGGTGGGGGAGATAGAAATAATGTAAAAAATGGCATAAAAGGAACACCGAATGAGGGACACCGGCCATAAAAATGGACAAAATGAAAAGGCTCAGACTGAAAATACATGAAGAAAGATGTATGTGCATCTCTGTAAAGACAAATTGCAACATTAAGAAAGATGGGCAGATGGCAGCAAAGGTACACGGGGGGGTGGGGGTGGGGTGGATCGGCCTAAGTAGGCCCTGCCAGAAGCCCTGGGCCGTGGGAACTCACCCCCCCCAGTGACTGCTGATGCCAACTCTGGTATGCGAGTTGGGTTCATAGAATCATCAAGCTTGAAGGGACCTCCAGGGTCATCTAGTCCAACCCTCTGCACAATGCAGGGAATCCACAAATACTTCCCCCTCCACACCCCCAGTGACCCCTGTTCTATGCCCAGAAGATGGTAAAAAACCTCCAGGATCCCCGGACAAACTGGCCTGGAGAAAAATTGCTTCCTGACCCCAAAGTGATGATCAGCATTTCCCCGGGTATGTAAGAAAGGGCCACAAGAACTAAGCACTGATGCAACCCTTCCTGCTGTCCTTCTTATGATCTGCCTAAGATTACAAAATCAACATTGCTGTCAGATGGCCATCTAGCCTCTTTTTGAAAACCTCCAAAGAAGTAACTGCTTTGTGGTTAAGGCTCACAGTTTCCTTGTTGATTTCCCCCCCCTCCCCCCCCCCCCCCCGAGGGGCGACTCCGACGACAGCAAGACGGCCACCGGGGGCGCTACCCCGAAGACCAAGGGGCAGCACGACAACCTGTTGGTTCTGGTCCGACCTTCTGGGGCAACAGAAAACAACTCTGCCCCATCCTCTCTAATATGACAGCCCCCCAAGACTTGAAGATGGTTATCGTATCCCCTCTCAGTCATCTGCTCTCCAGGCGAAACATACTCAGCTCCTTCAACTTTTCCTCATAGGACTTGGTCTCCAGGCCATCTTCATTGCCCTCCTCTGGACACGTTCCAGCTTGTCTGTTTCCTTCTTGAATTGTGGTGCCTCAAACTGAACCCAATACTCTAGGGGAGGTCTAACCAGAGCAGAGTAAAGCGATACCATCCGTCCTGCATTGGGCAGGGGTTTGGACTAGATGCTCTGTATGGCCGCTTCCAACTCTATGATTCTATGATTCCATAACCCAGAACAAAGTCTCAAAAAATTGTATTCTCTAGTTCAGCCCTAAGTATGTAAAAGTTTTGACGATATTAAAGGTAAAGGTAAAGGTTCCCTTGCTTGAAAGCCAGTCGAGTCCGACTCTAGGGTTGTGGTGCTCATCTCCGTTTCAAAGCCGAAGAGCCAGCGCTGTCAGAAGATGTTTCCATGGTCATGTGGCTGGCATGACTAAACACCAAGGCGCACGGAACGCTGTTACCTTCCCACCGAAGCGGTACCTATTTATCTACTTGCAAATTCTTGCTTTCTAACTGCTAGGTTGGCAGGAGCTGGAACTAGAGACAGGAGCTCACTCCGTCATGCAGCACACTCGGATCTCGAACAGCTGAACTACCGACCTTCCACAGCCTGCAATTCAGCGTCTTAACCACTTGAGCCACCGCAGCTCCACTTGACAATATTAGGTTGCTCTTTTTACACTTGTTCTCTTCTGCCTGCTTCCCCCCACCCCGTCAGCTTATTTAAAAGGTCACATCTGGCTGCGTTCCTGATCGTCTCGATACCTACTCGGACCCAGAGCCGGGTCCGAGCGCGTTGATTCAGCTCAATCAACCCCACGATTCACGAGAAACCGGCATTCTCCGTCTTTTGCCTTGTGTACTTTCCCCATACCCGCTGAACCCCTGTTATCTATCGGCGGCTGATTATAATGGAGATGCTGAAACTTTTTAAATTACAGCACCAGGCGGGAACAGCTCAGCTATAATTACTATGCTAATGACCGAGTAATATTTTAGCACTCCTGAGTGAGTTCCCAGTATTTTTAGTACCCATCACTTATATCCTGCAGAAGGTTTAAGAGCTGTTGTGAGTCCCCCGCTGGCTTCCCGTGCGGTGATAGCTGTCACTGCTCCTTCTCCTCATGGCAACAGCCTGGATGGTTGCCACTTTCCTCTCTGTTCCACACAGACTGTGATAACACAGGGGTTGAGTGCACCAACCGGAGTCCCCCTATCGAATACATAACCCCATTGCCCAAGACCGAGAGCCGTAACAGATTCTTTTACGAGGACCAGCTCATATTAGGGGTACAATGACTATTCCATGGTTTTGATTTCTGGAATGCATTGGGTTTCCTGTATGTGGCTATAGGACACTGACCTGCACGCTGGAAGGTCAGTAGTTCAGCAGTTCGAGACCTGAGTGCTGCATGATGGAGTGAGCTCCCGTCTCTGGCCCCAGCTCCTGCCAACCTAGCAGTTCGAAAGCAAGAAATTGCAAGCAGGTAAATAGGTACCACTTCGGTGGGAAGGTTAACAGCGTTCGGTGCGCCTCGGCATCTAGTCATGCCAGCCACATGACCATGGATACGTCTTCGGACAGCGCTGGCTCTTCAGCTTGGAAACGGAGATGAGCACCGTCCCCTAGAGTTGGATTCGACTGGCTTTCGAGCAAGGGAAACCTTTACCTTTACCTTTTACTATGTGGCTATACGCACTAGCGGGCGATGCTTTATCCTGACCTGGCTTAGAGAGAAATTTGGACCATCAGCGACTACTGTCTGGAAAGTGATCTCAGAGGGTCCTAATTAGCAAAGGGAGATACCTCGTTTAGTGGAGTGGTTAGGAGCACGGACTCTAATCTGGGAGAACCGGGCTTGGTTCCCCACTCCTCCACATGCAGCTGCTGGTGTGACCTTGGGTCAGTTACAAGTTATTTCAGAGCTGTTCTCCCAGGAGCAGTTTTCTCAGAGCTCTCTCAGCCCCACCTACCTCACAGGGTACCTGCTGTGGGGAGGGGAAGGGAAAGGAGATTGTAAATCACAATGAGACTCCTTTGGGTAGTGAAGGGCGGGGTATAAACCCAATCTCTTTTTCTCTTCTAGTCCATGGCTCCCAGGCTCTCCCACACAGGTAAGGAAGGAGCGGTCTCTCCTTTACTTTTGGGGGGAATTTTAACCCCCCAAGGTATTATTTTAAAACATTTCAGATTTAAATTTCGTTAGCTTCCATGTGGCCCCGATCCACAGATTTAGCTATCCGCAGGTCGCCCCTGTAAGAAGAGCTCTGTAAGCTCTTGGAGGATTGGCTACATTAGGGGTGTGTCGCCTAATATGCAGAGGAGTTCCTGCTACAAAAAGAGCCCTGCTTGATGAAACAAAAACTGTTGATGCACAGTTTCTAATATTTACAGTTTGGTAAACGTTTTTGACCACTGGCCACTAGAGGGAGATGGAGGGGGTAGGGTTGCCAGATCCAGGTTGGGAAACTGCTTGAGATTTGGGGGTGGAGCCTGGGGAGGACGAGGACCTCAGTGGGGTACACGGCCACCGAGTCCACCCTCCAAAGCAGCCATTTTCTCCAAGGGAACCAATCTCTGTAGTCTGGAGTTGAGGTGTAATTCCAGGCAGCGTTCCCTCTAAGCTGATTGAGTGTAAGCTAGCTCACAGCTTTTTAGCCTCCGGCTAGGGCTGCCAAGTCCATTTTAGCCCCCAGCGGGGGACTTTGGAGGGCGTTCCCGGAGGGTTCGGGGCATCCCCGATGTGATGACGTCACGTTGGGGACGTCCGCCCCCCGCCCGATGGGCACGCGGGGAAACGCCAGCTCCCTGCACTTAAAGGGAGCCCCTTTAAGTGCAGGGAGAAGGGTGGCTGCGGGCGTTGGGGCTTGGGGGTGGGGCTTCCCTGTTAGCCAGCTGGCCGGTGGTGGGTAGAACCCCCCCAAAAGCGGGGGACCCCTGCCAAACTGGGGGGATGGGTGGGTTTGGAAACCCTACCTCGGGCTCACACATTTTTGTCTTCGCTCAGGAAGGATGGCTCCAGAGCAGACTAATTGATGCAGTAGCCAAATCTCTTGCTCGTGACTTTAATGTCAGTTGCTCACAAAGTAGAATTTTTGCTCACAAGATTCTACAGCTTAGAGCAGGGGTGTCAAACTCATTTGTGATGAGGGCCGGCTCTGACATAAATGAGACCTTGTCGGGCCGGGCCATGTGTGTCATAAAACGTAATGCCAGGTAGCGGAGATATAAACTTTATAAAGGACACAAACACAAAGATTTTTTTTAAAACTTAAAATAAAAACATGCTTCAAGCATTAGCTAGGATGCAGCAGCAGCAGTAGAACTGGAAGCAGGAGATGGCCAGTTTCACTGTAGGCCTGGTGGAATCCCTCCGGGGGCCTGATGTGGCCCCCAGGCTGCATGTTTGACATCCCTGGATAAGGGAGCAGTGATTCCAGGGTATTCCCAGGTCCCACCTGGAGGCTGGCATCTGATTGTATTCTGAAGCCCATACCAAAGCCCAAGAGAAAATGAGTCCTTGGAAGGTGCAATGAACCCCATCTGGGGAGCAAGAATCGGACAACCACCTTGGAAATAATAGGAAGCAGCCGCACTTTGTCGGGATCTTTCTCCACCCCACTTCTTTGCACAAAACTTTATCATCGTATCAAACCAGACAATCAGTACAAAATATTGTCTCTCACAAGAAAGAACAACTCTCACGTAAAAAGAGAAGGTAATGATTCCGTGTCTTAATTTACTCAAAGACGGATTCACTGACTATCGGCAGGATTTTTATACAGAAGGAAGCTGAAAGACATGCAATTAGCCTAAAAAAAGACCGCAACAAGACTGCAAACCTGTCGGTGATCAATAAACCCCAGAAGAAATCGTATTTGCATGGCTTATCGACAGGAGCTACAAACTGGAATGAAGATTCCATAAATTCCTCGCGCTTACGTTATACCCAAACTCGATAATCTTTGACGCCTCAGTTTTGCAACAAGATATAGAAATATTTTTCAATCTTTCGCCAAAACAAGGAGGAGAATGGTCTAGTGGTCCACCTGCTTAATTACTGATGGTTCCCAAGACCCAAAAGAGTCTCTCTGCTCCCAACAAATCACAGTTCAAGGGGGGAGCCTACCATCTAAGGGGAACCTCCACGTTCAGAGGCACTAAGCCTCTGAATGCCAGAGCCAGAAGGCAACATCAGGGGAAGGCCTCGGCCTCTGTGCCCCGTTGCTGGCCCTCCAGAGGAACTGGTTGGCCATTATGTGAGACAGGATGCTGGACCAGATGAACTTCTGGTCTGATCCATCAGGGTTCTTCTGATGTTCTTCTCAGGGGATGGCCTTGGCCTCTCTGCCCTGTTGTTGGCCCTCCAGAGGAACTGGTTGGCCACTGTGTGAGACGGGATGCTGGGCTAGATGGACCCTCTCTGGTCTGACCCAGCAGGGCTCTTCTGATGTTCTTAGGAAGGCCTCAGCCTCTCTGCCCTGTTGTTGGCTGTCCAGAGGAACAGGTTGGCCATTGTGTGAGACAGGATGTTGGATCAGATGGACTATTTGTCTCATCCATCAGGGCTTGTCTTATGTTCTTCTATCCTCCTCTGGAAGAAAGGACTTTTACATACTGGAATTTTGCTGCAACTCAATTTCTTAACTCCTCCTCCTTTATTCTATTTTATTTACATCCCACCTTTCATCCCAATGGGGGCACAAAGCAGCTAACATCATTCTCCTCTCCTCTGTTTTATCTGCACAACAACCCTGTGAGGTAGCTCAAGATATCTGAAGAAGTGAGGCAGGACTCTACCTGGCCTGAGACTGGATGAAAGGAAGTGCCTGTTGTTGGCCATTCAGAGGAACTGGTTGGCCACTGTGTGAGACAGGTTGCTGGACTAGATGGACCCTCATTGGTCTGATCCAGCAGGGCTCTTCTTCTGTTCTAGCCAGGGGAAGGCGTCAGCCTCTCTGCCCTGTTGTTGGCCATTCAGAGGAACTGGTTGGCCACTGTGTGAGACAGGTTGCTGGACTAGATGGACCCTCATTGGTCTGATCCAGCAGGGCTCTTCTTCTGTTCTAGCCAGGGGAAGGCGTCAGCCTCTCTGCCCTGTTGTTGGCCATTCAGAGGAACTGGTTGGCCACTGTGTGAGACAGGTTGCTGGACTAGATGGACCCTCATTGGTCTGATCCAGCAGGGCTCTTCTTCTGTTCTAGCCAGGGGAAGGCGTCAGCCTCTCTGCCCTGTTGTTGGCCCTCCAGAGGAACAGGTTGGCCACTGTGTGAGACAGGATGTTGGATCAGATGGACTATTTGTCTCATCCATCAGGGCTCGTCTTATGTTCTTCTACCCTCCTCTGGAAGAAAGGACTTTTACATACTGGAATTTTGCTGCAACTCAATTTCTTAAATCCTCCTCCTTTATTCTATTTCATCCCAATGGGGGCACAAAGCAGCTGACATCATACTCCTCTCCTCTGTTTTATCCGCACAACAACCCTGTGAGGTAGCTCAAGATATCTGAAGAAGTGAGGCAGGACTCTACCTGGCCTGAGACTGGATGAAAGGAAGTGGTGATGAGGCATCTTTAAGTGGTGGGGAGCAGAAAGCAGGGGTTTAAATGGTTCACAAACCAATATGAACTGGGTCACGGTTTGTCACCCAAAGAGGCAGTCTCCTAATTAGTTGGGGACATTAGCTTTAAAGGAGACAAAGCAAGAGGGGGTAACTGGGATTCTCCACCAGTGTTTACAGGGATTTTCCACTTAAGAGAAGTCTCGAAATAAACCAGGAAGATATCAACTAGAAAGGCTTTTATTAAAGGAGAACAACAAAAACAAACAAACGACCCACACATACAAACACACTGAAATCACATACAAGGCTAGCTAAAAGGAAATCAGGGAAGAGAGGGTAAAAAGTAATTTCTGGGAAAGCTATAATCACCAGTCTCAAAGAAAGACCTGGCGACCTGGTGAGCATGACGTCGAGTGGCAGAATCCGAGCGAGGACAAAATCGTGGAGGCGTGGTGACGTGGCGGCGTGGTGGAGCCAGTAGGACATGAGCAGGGTAGGACATGAGCCGGAGCTGCAGCTGGCATGGGGCCACGCACCAGGATGAGTCCGCCGGAGAGAGTCGCTGACTTAAGACCCGTTCCAAGGTGCCAGGAGATAGAACGCCAAGAAGAATAACATCCAAAGCCCGCCTGGATGAGCCGGTAGGCAGTCACCCCCCTACATAATGTGGCCCTAGATAGGTAACTAAATTGTCTGTAAACTGCTCAGAGACCCTTTGGGGTTAGAGCGGTATATAAACTGAAAGTTAAATAAATAAAATAAATAAAGAGGTCCTTGGAGGCAGCAGCAAAATGACCAGCATTTCACAGAGATTGGGGGTGTGAGTATGGACCCAAGAGCAGACACATTGAACTTGTAGCTAGGGACTCTAGAAACAGGACAAAATGCTCCCTGGGGCAAGCTATTTGCCCCCAAACAATAACTTGATGTGTTTTTTGGAGGTGGACTATAGGTGTAAATGGGGCTTGATGGCCCTGTAAGTACCGGATGGGAAAAGCTACCAGGTTTGGTGAAAGAAATGTTGCTTAATTAGCATAAATGGGTGCAGGGAAGTGAGGCTCGGTGTTGGCGAGATTAGTCCAAGATGAGTCGATAGGTTCTTGGGAGATCCATTCTCCTAAATTATGTGTCTCTCCTAGGTGTGGAGGACATTGTTAGCTAGCCAGCCGCTCTTACTCAAACTCTTAAATTACATGTCTAGGCTTATTTGCCCCCCCCAATAAAAGGTCCTGACTACGGGCTCTACCACTGATCCACAGCCCCTTCCAACTCTTGGTCCATCGAGGCCAGCATTGTCTTCTACTCGGACTGGCAGCAGCTCCCCAGGGTCTCTTTCAGGTCATCTCCTACCTGGTCCTTTTAACTGAGTCGATAGGTTCTTGGGAGACCCATTCTCCTAAATTATGTGTCTCTCCAGGGTGTGGAGGACAGTGTTAGCTAGCCAGCCGCTCTTACTCAAACTCTTACATTACATGTCTAGGTTTGTTTCTGGCTGGAATCCATTTTGTGTCATTTTGGGGCAGGCAGTGTATGGCACTGCGTTGTCTGAGATGATATATTAGGAAGGGTGGTTCTGGTTTTCTAGCTACAAACTGCCCCTCAGTGAGAGGAGGGGTCTAACCGCTAATAGGTTTGTATGGCGTCGTGATTTGGATTTGTGGTTCAGTCACAAACCAAACCGAATCAGAAAAATTCAGTTTGTTCCCATCCCTGGAAGTGACACTTCTTGGCAGTGGTAGGTGATGGACATGGGGCTGGGGCACGGGCAAGCACTGCCCAAGGGCCGAAGGGCTGGCTGTGTTGGCACGAGGGGGGAGGAGGAGGCAGTGGAGAGGTCCCAGCATGTTTGTTCAGAGCGCAGGCCGCGAGGACAGAGGGGTGGCAGCAATGGCTGGAGTGTGCTGGTTCTGGGCTTTCCTGGCCCGAGGTGGGAGAAGATATCTGGCTTGGGTCGCTTGGCCTGGATGGGCCATTGGCCTGATCCAACATTGGCTTCTCTTATGTACTTATGTTCGCTGATTTTAGTGCAGCTATCTGTGAACACAGTCAATGCTTTGGAGACTTGTCGATTCAAAAGAGAAACGTCAAGCGTGTGCTAAAATCTCTGCCATTGAAATGGAAGCCAGATTGCCTGTGTCTCACTTCGGACCCCGACTTATTTAAAGCCCCCCCCCAAATAAAAGGTCCTGGCTACGGGCTCTACCACCGATCCACAGCCTCTTCCAACTCTTGGTGCATCGAGGCCAGTATTGTCTTCTACTCGGACTGGCAGCAGGTCCCCAGGGTCTCTTTCAGGTCACGTCCTACCCGGTCCTTTTAACTGGAGACCCCAGGGAATGAACTCGGGCCCTTCTGCATGCCAAGCAGAAGCTCTTCCACTGAGCTACAGCCCCTTCTCAAGTTGAAAAAACCCCAGCATGGTTTTGTTGCAATGATAGCACTAGAATGATAAAAGGGTTGGAACACTTTCCCGATGAAGAAAGGTTAAAGCGCTTGGAGAAACGATGGCTGAGGGTGACATGATCGAGGTTTATAAGATGATGCGTGGGATAGAGCAGGTGGAGAAAGAGGTACTTTTCTCCGTTTCTCACAATACAAGAACCCGTGGGCACTCCATGAAATTCCTGAGCAGTCAGGTTAGAACAGATAAAAGGAAATATCTCTTCACCCAAAGAGTGATAAACACATGGAATTCACGGCCGCAGGAGGTGGTGGCAGCTACATGGAATTCACTGCCGCAGGAGGTGGTGGCAGCTACAGGCATGGACGGCTTCAAGAGGGAATTGGATAAACATATGGAGCAGAGGTCCTTCAGTGGCTATTAGCCACAAGGTATAGATAGGAACTCTCCGTCTGGGGCAAGTGATGCTCTGCATTCTTGGTGCTTGGGGGGGCACTGTTGGACCTCCTGATGGCACCTGGTATTTTTTTGGCCACTGTATGACAGAGTGTTGGACTGGATGGGCCATTGGCCCGATCCAACATTGGCTTCTCTTATGTACTTATGTTCGCTGATTTTAGTGCAGCTATCTGTGAACACAGTCAAAGCTTTGGAGTCTTGTCGATTCAAAAGAGAAACGTCAAGCATGTGCTGAAATCTCTGCCATCGAAACGGAAGCCAGATTGCCTGTGTCTCACTTTGGCTGGGTTGACAGATAACGTGCAGACCAAAGCATCACGACTGACCGTTTATGAATGACTGCATCACCCGAGCTCTTAAGTTATGGCCGACAATTAGGGCTCCATCCATTAAGCTCCGCTTTCCTGCAAGTCCCATTTGCTTCAATAAAATGCCTAAGAATAAACAGCTCGGTGTCAATTTGCCCTCTGAAGATTTCCATTCCGAGTGAGAAAAAAGTGAGACCATCAACAAGAACATGAAACGGGTGTTGCCGGCACAAATGGAAAAGGGTCGGGCTCTCATTTTTATGACTATTTCCTTCTTGATTGGAATAAAGTCAGCTAAGCGTCAGAACACTTAATGGGGCTGAGTGCTACATGGGAGGAGGAGGAGGGTGCTGTTGTGCTAGGATGCTGAAGTGCATTATGGGTGTTTTCTCCAAGCGAAGGCCAAGGGATTTACAGACCTGACTCCCATTAGGGCTAATAGTAGCTTTCACACATAAATCCCACCACAAATCGATTGCCATGCAAGCCTCCCACTCTCTTAGGCTGGACAGAGATAAATGTATTCCCCGCATACTTAGGAAGGGATGCACCCCTGCTCCCAGCAGCCCTCAGTCAGAGCAAGAAGCAGCCAGGTAAGTTGCAGAGCCCCTCCCCGGTCCCCCGGTCCAAAACAGTCCAGTGGCACCTTTAAGACCAAGTTTTATTCAGGTACAAGCTCTCCCTCCTCTGTGAGGACAGATCTGCAAGTCCCCCCCCCCAATAGCTAGTAATCCAAAACAGTCCAGTGGAGCCTGAGTGGTGGGTGTTGCCTTCTGACACACTTCTGGTGATGTCAGGGGGTGTGGCATATGCAAACAAGTTATGCTAATGAATTATGCTAATGAGCTCCTGCACCTCTTTTTCTACGGAATGACCCCTGGATTAAAGTAAGTGGTTAGTGTGAGCTGGTTAAATATAGAACAAGCAAGGAAGCTCTAGTGCGGTGTTGAGGACTCCTTTGCAGTTGATGCTCACTCCCGAAATTAGGTAATATCAATGGGAAGTTTATATGGCGACAGCATGGGGTTTCTCCACGGTAGGCATGCTGCAGGCGAAACGCTATCATTTGAAGAAAAGTGGGTTGTTGTTTTTTTGAGGTGGAAAGCAGATGCTCACATCAACAGGATGCCATTTATTTCCCTTTCCTTTGTGACAAATCTTCCACATGGGTAGCCCGATCCACAGAGTTTCGTCTCGCAAACATCGCCGTAAGCCTGACAGAGGCCCCATTAAGACCGACAAATAGAGCTCAGTGTGGTGCCCAGACCCATGCAGAAATGCCGTAAGACCTCCCCGAGAGACGCCTGAATGACAAATCAGGAGACCCTGGAACGGAAACTTACTTCTGCCGTGCGCTTGCTAGGTAAGTTTCGGCAAGTTTGTTGAGTTCAGCGCCACCCAGTTGGCCATATGGGAATCGTAATCCTGACCGAACTTGCAGGACCGTTGCAAGGATCGAAAGATAACGGGCTGGACTATACCATGGTGTTCTGCCGGTGTTCATGTGTTTCTCCTCTGCAAGGACTCTTCCACCTACGTAAGATGCTCTTACATAATGGGCTGGACCCTGCCATTGTGTTCTGCTGGTGTTCACGTGCTCATCCTCTGCAGGGACTCTTCCACCTTTGCAAGATGCTCTTACATAATGGGCTGGATCATACCATTGTGTTCTTCTGGTGTTCACATGTTCATCCTCTGCAGGGACTCTTCCACCTATGCAAGATGCTCTTACATAATGGGCTGGATCATACCATTGTGTTTTTCTGGTGTTCACATGTTCCTCCTCTGCAGGGACTCTTCCACCTTTGCAAGATGCTCTTACATAATGGGCTGGATCATACTATTGTGTTTTTCTGGTGTTCACGTGTTCATCCTCTGCAGGGACTCTTCCACCTATGCAAGATGCTCTTACATAATGGGCTGGATCATACCATTGTGTTCTTCTGGTGTTCACATGTTCCTCCTCTGCAGGGACTCTTCCACCTATGCAAGATGCTCTTACATAATGGGCTGGATCATACCATTGTGTTCTTCTGGTGTTCACATGTTCCTCCTCTGCAGGGACTCTTCCACCTATGTAAGATGCTCTTACATAATGGGCTCGACCCTGCTGTTGTGTTCTGCTGGAGTTCACGTGGTCCTCCCCTGCAAGGACTCTTCCACTTTGCATTGACTAGAACTGTGGCTTCCAATGTGGTCTCCATGGGTCTCACGGTGCCCACCAACACCTTTCTGGGCACTTGCCAAGTATGTTTTTAGAAAGTGGGTGGGGCCAGGTGGACCTACTGTCCAGCAGGGCTTCTGATGGCCACTGGAGAGCCGATTGGCTGTGCAACTTAAAATGGCAGACAAGGTTCCATAATCTCTTCCACTGAGATTTTTTTTTAATGATCTGGGTTTTAAATCCAACCTTTTTTCTATTGACCTGACCTGTATGGCCCAGGCTGGCTTGAATTCAAATTCACTGCCACAGGAAGTGGTGGCGGCTACTAGCATGGATGGCTTCAAAAGGGAATTAGATAAGCATATGGAGCAGAGGTCCATCAGTGGCTATTAGCCACAAGGTATAGATAGAGGCTCTCGGTCTGGGGCAATTGATGCTCTGTCATCTTGGTGCTGGGGGGGGGGGTCAACAGTGGGAGGGTTTCTAATGTCCTGGCCCCACTGGTGGACCTCCTGATGGCACCTGGTATTTCTGGCCACTGTGTGATACAGAGTGTTGAACTGGATGGGCCTTTGGCCTGATCCAACATTGGCATCTCTTATGTTCTTATGAATTGATCGGATTTTCTAAGCTTAGCAGGGTTAGTTCTGGTTAGCACTTGGATGGGAGACCACCAAGGAAGTCCAGTGTCTCTTTCCAAAGGCAGGAAACAGAGTAAGTGACAAGTAGATGGTATTGAATTATGTCCTGTCCTGGATAACCCAGGCTAGACCGATCTCATCAGGTCTCGGGAACGAAGCAGGGTCAGCCCTGGTGAGTCCTTGGATTGGAGATGACCAAGGAAGTCCAGGGCTGTTCTGCAGAGGTGGGCAATGGCCAACCACCTCTGTTCATCCCGTGCCTTGACAATCCCATGAGGGGTCACCAGGAGTCAACGGTGACTTGAAAGCACTTTCTACCACCCTACTACTTGAAAATCATGGACTGGCTGTTTCGAGAGCCAGCTTGGTGTGGTGGTTAAGAGACGTAGACTCTAATCTGGAGAACCCGGTTCGATTCCCCCCTTGTCCACACAAAGTCTGCGGGGTGACCTTGGGCCAGTTGTAGTACAAATTAATATCCAGTCAAAATTAGAAGATTGAAGTCAAAATGGGGAGGAAGTTCTTGTATTTTATTGCAATGAAAAGGAAACATGCCTCAATTAATAGGAAAACAATTAGACCAAATAGTTAACCAAAAATTGACAACTTTCTTCTTTTTCTTCTTCATCTTCTTCTTGAGCATATTCTGAACATATTCAGGAAATACATAAAGTTAAATACTTAAAATGACATCATCATACCATCATCATGAGACTAATATTCAGAAGGCATAATTGGTTACAAAAACTTAAACAACATTTACATAAAAATCTTCTTATTGGTCAAATGTAAGAAAGGTGTGCCTATGCAATAGCGTCACATATTTATTTGACATAACCTAAGTCATATCGGCCAAGGCTTGTTCTCACCCAAACAAAAGTGTTTTTCTCTGATACCAAGGAAGAGATCCTTTGTGACCCAGACACTATGCAGTTATAACCTAAACAATTAGAACCTTGAACCTTATATCTACTTTTGTGCTAAAAGAATGTCTCCTGTGTCTTGTCTGTTAACAGCGACTAGGAAAAATCCCCCTTGACCCACAGAGAGGCCTTCTATATACTAGGCCTTCATTATATTCAAATAAAACAGTAGATCTTTAATAAACCTATAAAAACCAGAGGAATATGAAAGAGCAAAAAACAGAGAAAAATCTATATAGTCTCATCTCTACTACAAGGTGGCAGCCTTTCAATTACCTGGTTATCGTTATCGTATCACCTCTCAGTCATCTCCTCTCCAGGCTAAACATACCCAGCTCCTTCAACATAACAAGTTCCTTCAACCTGTCCTGTCTCCACAGCGCTGTTTATTACCTTTGCCCAGTGCCATACTGTTTTGGACACTATCCGGCCACTGGAGTTTCCTAGGGCAATTAGTTTGTTTATTTATTTATTTATTATTAACATTTTTACCCTGCCCTCCCAGCGAATGGGCTCAGGGCGGCTTACACGGGGGCACAAACCCATACATAAAAACAGTATAAAACAGTAAAACCATTAAATTACAACAAATACAGAATAAAGTGCTCCATACAAACAAGATGGTCTCCAAAGACGGTATCAGTCATTTCATTAGGGTGGCACTGTCCTGTCGATGGTCCAAAGCCAGTCCAGCAGGATCAGTGCCGTGCAAAATCGTGGCAGTTCTTCCGGGGACCGCCCCAACCCCTTTGATTCCCCACTCTTCCTCCACATAAAGGCTGCTGAGCAATGTTCCCTCTAAGCTGTGGAGTCCTGTGAGCAAAAATCCTACTTTGTGAGCTACTGGCATGAAAGTTGTGAGCAAGCGATTTGGCTACTGCAGGAATCGGTTTGCTCTGGGGCCATCCTTCCTGAGCTAAGACAAAAAACCCAGGGGCCATCAGGAGGTCCACCAGCAGGGCCAGAACTCCAGAAACCCTCCCACTGTAAGCCCCCCAAGCACCAAGAATACAGAGCATCCCCACCCCAGACAGAGTGTTCTATCTTTACCTTGTGGCCAATGTTCCCTCTAAGCTGTGGAGTCCTGTGAGCAAAAATTCTACTTTGTGAGCTACCGGCATTAAAGTTGTGAGCGAGCGATTTGGCTACTGCAGGAATCAGTTTGCTCAGGGGCCGTCCTTCCTGAGCTAAGGCAAAAATGTGTGAGCCGGAGGCTAGAAAAACTGTGAGCTAGCTCACACTAACTCAGCTTAGAGGGAACACTGCAGTGCTGAGTGACCTTGGGCCAGTCACAGTTCCCTCAGAACTCTCTCAGCCCCATCTGCTCTCACGAGTCCGCGTCACGTTCGGGGGTTCAAAGTTAGTGGGGCGAGGGTCTGACGGAAAACCGAGACTTAGCGGGGGCATTCCCTCACACTAATGGGCTCCACATGTGTTACTTCACATGGTGGGCCCTGTCGAGGTCGGGTTCCCAGGTCAAGTGTTTGGTCGACTCTCTCTCTCTCTCTCAGCATCTCCTTGGGAGCAACCCATTCGCAGCTTGTCTCCTGCTTACAACCCCGGCCTCGATTCTATCCTCCCTGGGTATGCAGACCGCCCTCCTCTTCATTCCCCTCTAACACCTGCTTCACTTCAGAGTAAATTACTAGTTAAAGGGCCGGAAGGCCACTGGTATTTGCCGTCGGGCAACCAGCCTTCTTCTTCGCACATACTTCGGCATCACAGCCCGGGGCCAAACCTGTTGGTTCTTCCCCCTTGAGTTGCCGGGGAGCCGCAGGTTGGCGGGCTGCCGGCTCCGTTGGATCCTCCCAGTGTCCCTTTGCTGCCAGGAGGTGCACCTGGTCCCTGGCTCGTCCCTTGAGTGCCTCGACTTGTGGTAGGCGTTGGTCCCCGGCGTCGGTGGCCCAACCATCTTCCTTGCCATCTCCCGGAGTACCAGGCCGGTGGGCTGGCTGGGTGATCTCCTCCTGACACCTGCCTCACAAGGTACCTGTTGTGAGAAGAGGAAGAGAAGGCCATCATCAGCCACTTTGGGACACATGAGGCCTTCCGGGTGACCATGGGCCAGTCACAGTTCCCTCAGAACTGTCTCAGCCCCACCGACCTCACAAGGTGACTGCTGTAGAGAGAGGAAGGGAAGTCAGTTGTAAGCTACAATGAGACTCCTTAGGGTAGAGCAAAACAGGGTATAAAAGCCAACTCTTCTTCTTGAGGGAAGGCCTTCCTACTGTCCAGCAAGCCAGGAGTCTATCCCGTTCGACTCTGCTTTTACTTCCTTTTATTCCAATTCATTGTACATCGCAGCCCACAAGTTACATTTTCTCCTTGTTGTGTACGTGGGCCACCACGAGGGTTCCGCGGCACAGGCAAGAGCTTGGATCCGAGAACAATGGAAACTTTGGATCCTGGTTCCCCCCAGCCCCAACCAATAGCCACTTTGGCGGGACATTCAAACCCTCCAATGGGAATGGGGGGTGCTGGGTGGATATAGTTGGCCCTGTCAGGCTGTTAGTTAGTCTTTGTCTGTGTTAAGTACAATAAACGTGTGCTAAAGCATGTAGTCGTCTGAGTCCTCCATGCGGCGAACCCAGTACTTTTCACTCCTCATGTTTATGAGGTAAAAATCATGCGCAGAAGCAGTGGCTCTTCTGAGGCATAAAACCTATGTAGTTGCTTCCCCCAAGCATCTAATCTCTGCTGGAGATGTGGTAAAAATGTAGGTACCTACCTTCATACTTGATGGAGCTGTGATAAAATTAAATCTTATTGGAAAAAAATTCACAAAATTCTAAGAGAAGTGTTTAAAGCCAATATCCCTTTAAAACCTGAAATATATCTATTAAACATAACCCCGGATAGTATTAAAAACCACAAGCCTATAATAACATACATTATGACGGCAGCAAGGATATTGATAGCAAGGCGGTGGAAATAAAAAAAATATACCATCTATAAAAGCACTCAAAAATAAAATTCTGGACATTGCTGAAATGGATAAACTGAGTTTAGAATTGAATAACAAACCAGAGAACATATTCTGGAAAAGATGGAAAGTTATATATGACTGGCTAAAACATAAAAGAAAAATTTAATAAGCTAGCAATTCTATTTGTAAACCGAAAGACTTTTTGAGGATGTATAAATGATTTTTTTTATTTATAAGACTCAATGTAAATAATGTAAGGTGAAATGGAAAATAATTTAAAAAAAACAAACCCTATGTAGTTGATGAAGGAAGCGCTCTGTGTCTTTTTAATGCTAAACACGAGCAGTTGGGGACAATTTTGTACAACAGCAGTCCTTGAAATTCTGAAGTACTTTGGAGATTTGGGGTTCTGTGCCGCTTCTCGTAAAAGGAACTGTCTCTCTCCCCCCCCCCCATTCCTGTTCAAATAATGGTCTTTTGGAGTTCTGAGTACACAATCTACAAATGCCTCAGTGTCGGTCCCCGAGTGGAATGTTGAGCCTGTTATTTAAATTAATGTTTTTTTGAGCTTGTTATGTAAAGCAGCGTTGGAGCCCTCTCAGGCTTTGGTTCTGGCGTGGTGAATAATTCAAAGGAGGACTTGGAGGGTATCTGCTCAATTTCCCTCCAGTTCCTCTGCAGCCTCCAAAACCAGGAAGTCGTTTTGTCCTCAACATGCTAAGCCCTTCAAATCCTTGGTCTCCAAAAGTCCAATTTAAATAGCATTTTAAAATACAAACAAGCAAGGCTGTTACGTTTGGCGCACCTGTGAAATTATGCCATTGTGATGTTCTAAAATAACTTTCTCTGAAAGCATTTATCATCCGCAAATCTCCCCATGAGCAACTGTATCCATAGATTAATGCCGTTAATAGGCTATTGTAATCTTTGTGTATCATGAAACGTTATTTGCAGTGCCGTCTTATAAGGTTAGGGAATGAGGATTTACCTGCGTAAGACTGGTGCTGTTTTGAACTGCCACATAGCAACTATTGGTCTTGTGATGCCTCTATATTTCCCCTCGAGGCTAGACATCAGTTTGGATATGGTGGGAGACAGAATCTTGCAAAAAGGCACAGAAGAAATATATTAACCCTCCCTAGAACTGCGAAATCTAGCTTAGCAAAATCCTGGAGATTTGGGGGTGATACCTGGGGAGGATGGAATTTGGAGGATGGACAGAGCTCAAAGTTTGAGGCCCTTGGTTGAAGCCAGTGACAGTTCCTTACACCTGCCTGGCACCCCTTGCCCCACCTCCCATGACCGAATGCTAGCGCCGCCATCTTGATTTGTTTAAAATGTCTTTGGATGATTAAATGACTTGAATGTTTTTAATATTGACTTTTTAATGGGTTTTATCATGAATTAATCTGTTGTAAACCACCCTGCAGTGGTTCAAGTGGTTAAGACGCTGCACTGCAGACCAGAAGGTTGGTAGTTCGGCAGTTCGAGACCCGAGTGCCGCGTGACGGAGTGAGCTCCCGTCTCTGGCCCCAGCTCCTGCCAACCTAGCAGTTCGAAAGCAAGAAATTGCAAGTAGATAAATAGGTACCGCTTCGGTGGGAAGGTAACATCATTCTATGCACCTCGGCGTCTAGTCATGTCAGCCACATGACCATGGACAGGTCTTTGGACAGCACTGGCTCTTCGGCTTGGAAATGGAGATGAGCACTGCCCCCTAGAGTCGGACTTGACTGGCTTTCGAGCAAGGGAAACCTTTACTTTTACCTAAACTGTCCTGAGCCCTGCACAAGTGGGGCAGGTGGTGGAGAAATCTAATAAAATAAGTAATACAATAACTAAACGGGGCTGTGATGTCACAGAGACTGCCTGCTGTCGCTGCCATTTCCTCTAGTTCGAAGGTCAGTTGTGATTCTGGGGGAACTCCAGGGCACACCTGGATGTTGGCAACCCTAACCCTCCTTCCCTTCACCAGAGCCCCAATCAAAATTGCTCCTTCAAGCGCTGTTTGCTGTCCAGTCACCGCTGACGTATGGTGACCCCGTAGGGTGTTTAAGACAAGAGACAAGCAGAGGTGGTCGGCCATTGCCTGCCCATGAGTAGGGTGTTTAAGACAAGAGACAAGCAGAAGTGGTCGGCCATTGCATGCCCATGCGTAGCAACCCTGGAGTTCCTTGGTGGCTCCCCGTCCAAGGGAGAGCCAGGGCTGACCCTGCTTCGCTTCCGAGATATGATGAGATCGGGCTAGCCTGTGCCATCCAGGTGAGGGCAAGTGCTGTTAACACTTTTTGAAAAACCCACGGGTGATCTGGTTCACGGACCTCCTGACCTGATGGCAGTTTTGGATCTTAGTAGTCTACCAGTCTCAATGCAACCCTATATAAGTATGGCTCCCTTTGGTCAGAGCTGTCACTGTAGAGCCAGGGAGTCAGGCTGGGAAGGTGGGTCACAAGACAAGTCCGAGGGTCAGCCGGGAGAGCAGTCAGCAGAGCGGTAAACAAGTCCCAAAACACCAGACACAGCCGTAGTCAAACGTTACCAGAGGTCAGAATCCAGAGAGCAAAGCCGAGAGTGTTGTCAGATTCAAAACTGGGAGTCAGGAGCCAGGACAGAAGTCCAAAAACACAAGCCGAGTCCAAAAAGCCACAGAGTCAAACAGGAATCAAGGTGCAGAGCTTCTGGTTCTATGAACGAGGTTGCCAGCACAAAGGGCTCATGGCCGGAGGCCCTACTAAATAGTGCTCTGGCTCATTAACCCATTAGCACCTTTGTGCGAGGTCCTGGCTGCTGTTAAAACTCAGGGCTCAAGGATCTCCGCCCTCTTGGATGTGCTTCTTTTCGTCGGCTAGCCAGATCCTGACGTCTCCTATCCCTAAACCAGTTTACAGGTGGGGGAGATGCAGGTAGTGAGCTGCTTACTGATCAATCCCAGGTGCAAACCGTCCTGTAGTTGGCTCATATTGCTGTGCATCCTCCTCCATACTTACAGTAGGTGCAGATCCTGATGCTTCTTCAGCTCTTAAAGGCACGGAATCCTCCCCTCTTAGGCTGTCAGGAGCTGGATCTGGGGCTGAGTCAAGGGCAGGCATGACAACAGCTGGCTGGGCATCTATGAATGTTTTAAGCCAGGGTACTTTTTCGAGCCTTCAGGCACCTTTGGAAGGCAGTGGGCAGGAGTACAAAATGGCTGCTAGAACAGGTGGTTGTTGTTGCTGTTCAGACCCTTCGTGACCCCATGGACCGCATCACACCAGGCCCTCCTGGTCTTCCACCGTCTTCTGGAGTTTGCTTAAAGAAGAGGTGGAGCCAGACACAAAACATCTGGGGGTGAAGCTGGACGTAACCAGGGGTCATTTTCTGCAAGAGCACACAGGAGCAGAGCTCTGGCAGTAAAGAGCCCAGGGGGCGGGCACATGCAACAATCCCTGCCCCCTGCTCCTAGCAGCCCCAGGCCACGAGGAGCAAGAAGCAGTCCTCCTTCCTTCCTTCCTTCCTTCCTTCCTTCCTTCCTTCCTTCCTGCATAGATCTGTGCATTCCCTCCCCCCAGCTAGCAATCCAAAACAGTCCAGTGGCACCTTTAAGACCAAGTTTTATTCAGGTACAAGCTCTCCCTCCTCTGCGAGGACAGATCTGCACCTTCCCCCCCCCCAATAGCTACTCATCGTGGGTGTCGCCTTCTGACACACTTCTGATGATGTCAGGGTGTGTGGCATATGCAAATGGCATATGCTAATGAGTTATGCTAATGAGCTCCTGCACCTCTTTTTCTACGAAATGACCCCTGGACGTAACTCTAATAGTATCTTTAACAGATCTCTAGTGGGCACTTCCCCAAGCTTACTTCATATGCGTATCGGTCATGTATGTTGGAAAATCTGGTAAAAGTAGTTCGATATTCAGAGCGTGCAATGGATCTTTGTTCACTGGAGAGGAGGCGTATTCTTTCGATGAAAAGATCTTTATTTCGAAAGGGGAAAGGTACACGGGAAATCCACAAAACAACAAACCACTTAAGACTACATCCTTACAAGTGCAACAACAGACTGTCTGACCACACGGTTGGTAATGGAGATTCTTCTTTCTTCTTGACCCTAGAAGGGAATCACCTGAGTATATTAACCAATGATTGTGAGTAAATAGGCTCCAGTTTCCTGACCTCTTGACTGCCACCATCAGTTCCCCTGGAGGAAATGGCAGCTTCAGAGGAGGGAACTCTATGGCATCAAATCCCCGATGAGCTCCTCCTTGTCCCCAAACCCCACCCTCCTCAGGCACTACCCCCAAATCTCCAAGAATCTCCCAACTCAGCGTGGGCAACCCTAATTGTCTACTCTGACTGGCAGCAGCTCTTCAGGGTCTTCGGTGGAAATCTGTCACATCTCTCACTACCTGATCCTCTTGAGAGCCAGTTTGGTGTAGTGGTTAAGTGTGCGGACTCTAATCTGGGAGAACCGGGTTTGATTCCCCACTCCCCCACCTTGCACCTGCTGATGTGACCTTGGGTCAGTCACAAGCTCTGGCACAGCTGTCCTTGAAAAAGAGCCGTTTGTGTCAGAGTTCTCTCAGCCCCATCTACCTCACAGGGTGTCTGTTGTGGGGAGGGGAAGGGAAAGGACTTTGTAAGCCGCTCTGAGACTCCAAGTGAAGGGCGGGGTATAAATCCAATCTCTTCTTCTTCTTCTTCTTAACTGACAATGTCAGGGATCGAACCTGGGGCCTTCCGCAGACAAAGCAGATACGCTGCTCCTAAACCACGGCACGGCCCCTCCCCAGGTCTCTGTCGTTCTCGTTTCGGTTTTGAGATGAGGTAAAGAACATTCACATTCCAGAACTGGCATTCTGATTGAACGATTTAATGAACCGATCTATCTGGCTGCAATCCATTTGCCACCCTCTCACGAACAAACAGAAGGGGAAAGGCACATTAGAAGTTTCGCACATACATCAAGCATTTCGTCGGATGATTTTTCATAATGTTCACAGAGCTCTCAGAGGGAGTCGTTCTTGACTAATTGCATCTAGCTAATAGCGTTGGAAGTTTTTTTGGGGGGTGGAGGGGAGCAACTTGTGAGGTGTTCCAGCTGTGCTCGTCTGGAGAGCAATCAAGGGTGCGCGCTCATTTCGCTCGCAATTTGGGTCGGGATTATTTTAACGTTAATAAAAACAAAATTGCTTTCCACTTCCTGCCTTTGTAAGAATTAATCAGGTAGGGGAAAAAATTACTCTCCAAAAAACGGTTAATTAATATAGAGTTTGAAATTAAAAGATGAGGAGAAATGAAGTTAAAGTGAGTGATGTGATTATTGGGTCAAATGAGGCTTAAGGAAACGTTTTATGGGATTGACTTGATTGCATCAGAGGGCCCACATGCAGATTGGAGTCTGTTCCTTTGGGGTCCTCTTTTCTTGTCTATATATTTGACTAGCTGTTGAAGAGGGTGGTTTTCGAACTTCGTAACGGCAGGGAACTCTTTCTGCATCAGCATATCTACAAAGGGATTCCTGCATCCCTGGCCAAGGAACATCTTGCATATATCAGGTAAGTCCGGGAAATGATCTAACGCAGGCTCACAACAAAGTCATCCAGGATAGTAAATTGCTACCATTACTCCTTGCAAGGATCTCGTTTCATCTGCACAGCCAGTCAAATCTCGAGTGGCCAATCTGAAGCCTGAAGGCCAAACCATGATTGGACCTCCCATCTCTTTGAAGTTTCCATTGATAGAAGTTATTAGGGAGAGGGGGTTAAGCTGGACTGAAAAAGACAAAGAAAAAGAAGAGGAGGAGGAGGAGGAGAAGAGATTGGATTTATACCCCACCCTTCACTAAGAGTCTCAGAGCAGCTTACAGACTCCTCCCACTCCCCACAACAGGTAGGTGGGGCTCTTTCCAGAACTGCCCTTGAGAGAACAGCTCTGACAGAACGATGGCTTGCCCAAGGTCATCCAGCAGCTGAAAGTGGAGGAGTGGGGAATCAAACCCGGTTCTTCCAGATTAGAGTCCGTGCACTTAACCACTACACCAAACTGGGAAATAACTGGGGGGAAACATGCACCACCACTGCCATTCTTTGTATGCATATTGACCCCTCAGGAACCAGTAATTTCTCCAATAAGAGGCCGAAATAAGGATGCCAGACTCCAGGTGGGACCTGGGGACCTCCCAGAATTACACCTTATCTCCTGACTATAGAGATCAGTTCCTCTGGAGAAAATGGATGCTTTGGAGGGTGGACTCTGTGGCATTATGTACCCCAGTGAGGTCCCAGTCCTCCCCAGGCTCCACCCCCAAATCTCCAGGAGTTTCTCAGTCTGAATCTGCCAACCCTATCCTGTACACCCTCCACCGGTGGCTAGGGGAGGGCCTAAGCAACCCTAGGCAGAAAAGAAAACGTATCATAGTGACAGAACTTATAACTCAGAGAACTTATAAGTCAGACCGATTTCACACAAGAGCTGCACCGCGGCCGCGCCTCCCTTCGCCCCGCTTCTATCGGTCAATTTCTCACTCGAAGCCGCGCGGCCGCATTTTGACCCGTGGCTTCGCCCGATTTTCCCCCCGCAGTTTCGTGATCCTCAAAAAACAGGATCACGAAACCGCGGGGGAAATCGGGCAAAGCCGCGGGTCAAAATGGGGCAGCGTGGCTTCGAATGGGAAATGGACCAATAGAAGCGGGTCAAAGGGAGGCGCGACCGCGGCGCAGCTCTTGTGTAAAATCAAGTTCAGATCCAGTGGGCCTCCCTGCTCCAGTTCCCAATCTACCGAAGTATCCACTGATTCCACCTGCGTGGCCCTAACAGGTGTTTTGTGTAATTGCAGCTACCTTTTGAATTTTATTGCTTTTAATTATTTTAATGCAAAGTGATTTTATTGTATTCATTGTATTTATTTTTTAGATTTATAGGCCACCCTGCCTCCAAGCGGGCTGTAGTCTCTGACGCTGCTTTGTTGTGAGCTGCCCTGAGCCCGCTTTGGGGAGGGCAGAATGAAAATCCAATAAATAAATAAATAAGGCACACCTTTATATTTTACAGCGTTAAAGAACTGGTAATTTGTGGACTGGTAAGTTGTGAGCCAGCAATTTGGCTACTGCATAAATTAGTTTGCTCTGGGAGCCCTCCTTCCTGAGCTAAGGCAAAAAATGTGTGAGCCGGAGGCTAAAAAACTGTGAGCTAGCTCACACTCACTCAGCTTAGAGGGAACACTGTCTATGTGTGTTTCAAACAACAGTTGTCATTTCCCATGTTTCCTTTATCAGGAGAGTACTTCTATATGGATAGATTCAGCTGGGTCGCCATATTGGTCCGAAGCAACAGAACAAAGTTTGAGTCTAGGTATACAGTTATCTGAAGAAATGCGCCTGGACACAAAAGCTTACACCACGAAAAGAGAAACCTGTCTGATGGTAGGTGGGAAATAAGTAACTGACAGAACAGAGGGTGGAAATTGGATAAAGAGACACCCCTTCCTATTGCTCTAGCCTGAGTCTCTATCCTAGGACATTGGCCCAACTGAAGAGAGAGAAGAAGAAGAAGAAGAGGAGGAGGAGGAGGAGGAGGAGGAGGAGGAGAGGAGGAGGAGGAGATTGGATTTATACCCTGCCCTTCACTCAGAGCCGCTTCCAATCTCCTTTCCCTCCCCCTCCCCACAACAGACGCCCTGTGAGGTAGGTGGGGCTGAGAGAGCTCTTTCGAGAACTGCTCTTGAGAGAATACCTCTGAGAGGACTTGTGACCAACCCAAGGTCATGCCAGCAGCTGCAGGTGGAGAAGGAGTGGGGGATCAGTTATCCCATATTGGAGTCTGCGCTCCTGACCTCTACACAAAACTGGCTCTCAAACCTGGAGGGCGAGCGAGCTCTAGACTCGGACCCAGTGGAACCTGGCAAATATTTTACCCTGAGTTAGGGGAATACGAAAGATGTTCGTTGTTGTTGTGCAGTCGCCCAGTCGAGCCCGGCTCTTCGCGACCCCATGGACCACATCACGCCAGGCCCTCCTGCCTTCCATCGCACTCCGGAGCTTGCTTAATTTCGTGTCCGTTGCCTCGATAGCACTGTCTGACCATCTCATCCTTTGCCGTCCCCTTCTTAAGAACATAAGAGACGCCAATGTTGGATCAGGCCAAAGGCCCATCCAGTCCAACACTCTGTATCACACAGTGGCCAGAAATACCAGGTGCCATCAGGAGGTCCAGCAGTGGGGCCAGGACATTAGAAGCCCTCCCACTGTTGACCCCCCCAAGCACCAAGAAGACAATCACTTGCCCCAGAGTCCCTATCTATACCTTGTGGCTAATAGCCACTGATGGACCTCTGCTCCATATGCTTATCTAATTCCCTTTTGAAGCCGTCCATGCTTGTAGCTGCCACCACTTCCTGTGGCAGTGAATTCCATGTGTGAATCCCTCTTTGGGTGAAGAAGTACTTCCTTTTATCCGTTCTAACCCGTCCGCTCAGCAGTTTCATGGAGTGCCCACGAGTTCTTGTATTGTGAGAAAGGGAGAAAAGTACCTCTTTCTCTGCCTGCTCTTTCCCACGCATAATCTTGTAAACCTCAATCATGTCACCCCTCAGTCACCCCTCATGATTCTTCTTTGACCTTCAGTCTTTCCCAGCACCTGGGTCTTCTCCAGGGAAAGCCACAGCCACTTAAAAGGAACTCTAGTCAGTTTGTTTCTTTTCGGATATATCACGAAAGCTTCTACCCAGAATTCAACTTGGTTAGTCTTAAAGGTGCCACTGGACTCAAACTTTGCCCGACTGCTTCAGACCAACATGGCGACCCACCTGAATGCTCTTTTTTTCAGGACTGAAGTAGATTTTCTCCACTTGAGAAATGTATGTTTCCAAAATATTACTGAGAATTTGAAAAGATAAATACTTTTATGATAAAGAGGATGAGGCAACATTTCATGACCGTATGTATATTTGTTTGCTCCTGTAATATCTTCTTGTTTACTGTGATATAGATGTCCGATTGAATAAAGGAGATTGTCTCGCTACCAAAAGATACTTCAGGGTCAAAGGAATCAGGGCAGGGAAATAGAACTATTGTTCCTCTCACGTGAGTTTAATAAATCTTATTTAGTAAGGCTTGGCATTCTAATTTGTTATTGGAAGAGGGAATTCTATTTTCTCGTCAGGGGCATACATAATATATCCCGCCACATTTAGATGTGGTCAAAAATCAGAAGTGGAGCGGAGAAGGGAAACAGAAAAGTGAGATTGAAATGAGCAGACACTGCGCTATTCAATATTTAATGAGTGCAGGATTTGCGGTTTTCACAAACACATTTATAACGGTAGACATGTCAATATTTTTAAAGGTCAAGCAGGATTCTTCACATTCCTTGTAATTACAATCTTCCGTCTCGAGAGAGCGTGACTCTCCGCCGTCTCATTCCATAACCTTAAATGCTGAAGTTCAGCTCTCTGTGGAATTCACCAGGATGGTCTGACTTCTTCAAAAGAAAATTGCTAGAGAAATTTCACTTAATCAGCAATTTGAATATAAACACCTATTATGGGCAGGCAAAATCAGGTTTCCCCCCCCTCGCCCTCCCTTGTGTTTAGGCACAATGCTCATATTTCTGTCTGATGGTTCAGAGCTTGTGTGTCTGCTTAGCGATTCTTAATATGGTGACAGAGATGTTGATTTAAAATATTCTCAGGTGTTGTTTTTATTTAACCTGAACCCCCCTTTCCCTAAAGTTCTGCTTCTTTCCACAGAAAGAAGGGGTCATGTATTGGAATTCCTGTTGGAAGCCTGAATTTCTTTGCAGTTCATTCCACCTTTGGTTTTCCACTGTCAGACAAATCCTCTAAAGCACTGACCTCAGATTGTACCGCTTGCTTTTTGTACCTGTGCAGTCAGTGACAACAAGCACTGACTGCAACTTTAGCTGAGTTCATGGGCAGATAATGCAGGCACACACAAACACCCAAGCAGTAAGTCTCAACTGAAAAATCTCAAACTACTCCCCCCCTTTACCATGCAACTTTTAACAACTGGAGGTGGTAGTGGCAGACAATTGGCATAGGAGGGGGGCTTCTGAGGGAAAGCAATGGAAGCAGTCACCCTTTGCTTTTAAATCAGTGGAGGATAGACTATTGCAATTGATGGGGACAAATTTAGAGTCCAGTGGCACCTTTAAGACCAACGAAGGTTTATTCAAGGTATGAGCTTTCATGTGCAGGCCCACTTCTGAAAAGGCGGGCATGCACATAAAAACTTATACTTTGAATAAACCTTTGTTGATCTAAAAGGTGCCACTGGACTCTAAATTTGTTCTACTGCTTCAGACCAACACAGCTGACCACCTGGAACTATCTGCAATTGATGGGGAAAACCTTCAAAAAGACATAAGTGCATAAAGCTCACAAAGTTATTCTGTCTCCCATATCGAAGCGGACTCACCCCCGCAATCCTCCCGGCTTTCTACCGTGTTTTCCAACACTGGGAAAATCAAGTACTTTCCTACTACTCATGCTGTGAATCTGTAATTTCTGCTGTCTGGACAGCCATCTCTCGTTATGAATGCAATTAGGTCATCTGTATGTTCTTCTTGCAGTAGTCCCCCCCCCAGCTTTCACCGTTGTGCGCATGACCAATCGTGCGCTGAATATATTAAATGCATGCTAAAGCGCACATAAAACACCGCTTGGTTACACGTTGGTAGTTCATTTTGCTTGACGCGGCACAATTAAAAAAAAGAAATTGTGCTGCGCACCGCTGTCTGGACAGTGCCCGGAGCCTCGTCGCGCAATGCAAGCGTCTGGGAAAGGGATGTGTGATCATCTGAACCCGCTGAAAGATATCCCTGATCAAATCTACAGTGGGAACAAATCACAGTACACTTGCCATGTGACCACACCCTTGGTTTCTAAGATAATAGAATCCTAGAATCACAGAGTTGGAAGGTGCCAAACAGGCCTTCTAGACCAACCCTCTGCTTAGTGCAGGATCAGCCTAGAGCATCACTGAGAAGGGTTTGTCCAGCCGCTGCTTCAAGACTGCCGGGGAGGGGGAGCTCACCACCTCCCTAGGCAGCTGATTCCACCATTGCAGAACTCTTCCTGTCAAAAGGTTTTTCCTAATATCCATCCGGTACCTTCCTACCCTTAATTTAAACCCGAGTCCTCTCCTCTGCTGCCAACAGGAACAGCTCCCTGCCCTCCTCCTCTAAGGGACAGCCCTTCAAATACTTCAAGAGAGCCATCCTGTCCCCCCTCAGCCTCCTCTCCTCCAGACTGGACATTCCCAAGTCCCTCAGCCTTTCCTCACAGGACTTGGTCTCCAGGCCCCCGATCATCCTGGTCGCTCTCCTCTGCACCTGATCCATCCCGTCCACATCCTTTTCGAAGTGAGGCCTCCAGAACTGCACACAATATTCTGGGTGTGGCCTGACTGATACAGTGTAGAGTGAGACGATGACATCTTGCAATTTGGTTGTCATGCCTCTGGTCCTTTCTCCCATGGCCCCAGGCTGTACCAGGCTGTCTTCCCTCCGTATTGCCTTGTAGCACTGGTATTTTGAGGTTTAATGCTCTGGCTAGTATCATTTATGAATTGGTCTAACCTACTTTTAAAGCCATCTGTTCTCCTGCCCATCAGGATATCCATTGGCGGTGAAGTCCTTTAATGCCAGTAACGGAGTCTTGCTCCTGAAGTTAGAGCGTCTATCTGGGGCATCTTACATTAGCAGTTAACATGCGGGAAATATGGGTGTGCCGCCCTTGCTTATTGGGGAGACGGTTTTACCTTTAAACCACCCTCTATGTACCTAAACTTAATAGATTTCTGCTGCCACAAGATTAAAAATTCCAAATCTCTCTCTTTTGGTAGAATAACCCAGGGTCCGGGCACTTCAGAGGACTATGTTGTCCTGGGGAAGGACTATTCTGATTTCTGGGATAAGTTTAAACAAAAACCGATTTATTTAATAGAGAACAAAATAGGTTTCTGGTTATTTCGAACTGTTGCTGATGAAAGGAACTTGTAAATATAACTGGCAAAGCTTGGTGTCACAAACAGTCTCTCAAACTCCCCAAACTCCACTCTGACAGGCTTAGACACTCAGTCTAATCTCTCTCTCTCCCTCTCTCATATATAGCCACACAGGCTAAACTCTCTGTCTTAGGCACACAAGATAAACCATTTGTCTTATCCACACAGGATAGACTCTCTCACCAAACTCTTCACACTTGTCTCTCCAAAGACACACACACAGAACAAAATATGAAATAATTACAGAGGGAAAGAAAGTCAGGAGCAGCGATGGAGGGGGCGGACTGGGGCAAGGTCCACCACAGTGGCGTTTTCTGTCTCTGCCTTTCGCCCCAGAGGCCAGTGACCCAAGCAGGTGTACCAGACAGGTAGGCCAGGCGGTAGGGATGTGATACAAATTCATGGAGGACAGCCATCCTGGCAAAGAGCCATTGATGAATCTCATTGGAACCTCCATGTCCAGAGGCAGTGTACCTCTGCATACCAGTTGCTGGGGGTGACATCCCCCCTCAGCCTTTCCTTGTAGGGCTCCTTGGTCTCCAGGTCCCTGATCATCCTCGTTGCCAGGGGTCATTTCCTGTGGGAGCGTACAGGAGCGGAGATCTGGCAGTAAGGAGCCCAGGGGGCGGGCACATGCAACAAACCCCACCCCCTGCTCCCAGCAGCCCTCAGTCAGGCCATGAGGAGCAAGAAGCAGCCAGGTAGTTTGCAGAGCCCCCCCCTTCAGGTACAAGCTCTTCCTACTAAGTGAGGGCAAATCTGTGTGTTCCCCCCCATAGCTAGCAATCCAAAACAGTCCAGTGGCACCTTTAAGGCCAAGGTAATTAAAAATACTGTATGTTGTCTTCCCTATCCCCCATGAGTATTGTTAGTCCAAATGTCATGAGTAACTGTAAATCGCTCTGAGCCCACAGGTGTGTGGGAAAAAGCGGTCAATAAATCGAAAGTATTATTATTATTAAAACTTAGGGGGAAATATTCCCATCATTCTGGAGGATTTCTCTCACGACAAGGGAAAAGGTGCTACTGAACCGAATGACTCGTCCCCTGCCGGATTTTGTTTCAGCTTTTTCAGATCGACTGTAGCCAGGGCTTATGCCAAAAGCGAGAATTGCCTTTAACTGACCTGAAAGCCATGACCTCGGAAGTAGTAGAGTTACACTGTCCTTGATGCCAAAGTTTCTTTCCTAACAACATTTTGAATCCTGGGTAACAAGTCCAAGAGTGAAAGAGCCCAAGAGTGAAAACTGGTCCTTTCTATAAATGCCTTTCTCTGAGCTTCTTTTCCTGGGGGAACATGCTGGAGCAGAGTTCCGGAAGCTCTTCAACAAAATTATTTTAAAAATGTTTAAAAGCTCATGAGTTTTCAGTAAATGATAACTTCATTTCCCTCTTGAGCATTCTGGCACCTCTTTCCCCCCAAAAAGCACCCTGGTCTTTCTCATTATTAGCCAATAATTTGTAAAATAATTTGAATGTTTCTTTGGTGCCTGTTTCTGTGACGGAGTGAGCTCTCGTCTCTGGCACCAGCTCCTGCCAACCTAGCAGTTTGAAAGCAAGAAACTGCAAATAGACAAATAGGTACTGCTTCGGTGGGAAGGTAACTGCATTCCATGCACCTTGGCGTTTAGTCATGCCGGCCACATGTCTTTGGACAGCGCTGGCTCTTCGGCTTGGAAATGGAGATGAGCAACGCCCCCTAGAGTCGGATTTGACTGGCTTTTGAGCAAGGGAACCTTTACCTTTAGCCTCTGATTTCTTTAAATGTTTAAGGGAAGAGAAGAAGAGAAGAAGAGAAGAGATTGGATTTATACCCCACCCTTCACTCAGAGTCTCAGAGTAGCTTACAAAGTCCTTTCCCTTCCTCTCCCCACAACAGAAACCCTGTGAGGTAGGTGGGGCTGAGAGAGCTCAGAACTATGGCTTGCCCAAGGTCATCCAGCAGCTGCAAGTGGAGGAGTGGGGAATCAATTAATTTCACCTCCCCTCCCCCCTCCTCCTTCTTCTCTGACACGCTATCCTTTGCATCTCACTGGTGCCCTAGAATTTAACAGTAGGAGCATTTCTGACCCTATAAAGAAGCCGTTAGTCTAACCATTCAGAAATCCAGAGCCACTACAAATATGACAGAGATGTCCCAATTGGGTAACCACTTGTTCCCGATACTGCCTTGGCAAATGCTGGGAGATTCGGGGGACTGTGATTATGGAGGGTCGAGTTTGAAGGAGGATGTGATGTCACTTCCCGGTGACACATCAGGCTGGCTCCCCGAGCATCTATGGTCCTTACTATAGAGAATATGCAAAATTCCTAGAGTGTCACTATCTTATTTATTTATTTTTACACTTATATCCCGCCCTCCCCAGTGGGCTCAGGGCGGCTAACAGAGGCCAGATCATTAGTCTAGCCATAATAAAAACATATAAAAACATAATAAAAACATCAAAACATCAAGACTAAAGTGCTCTATCCAGTTACTAGTGTCCTAGATCCAAGATGGTATCCCCACGACTCGCTAATACATATAGAACATATAGGCTGATATATACAAATATAGGCAATCATACATATCCACAATATGCAATAAAGACCAGAGATCAATTGAAAGTATAGCCACTGGGCAAGGAAAAGAAATACAAAAATACAAATGAAACCTCCAGTACAATCACATGTCCAGTAGCACTTCTCTCTGGTCTACTATATATTCTTCTAAGATTGTGCAGCCAAATGTTCCCAATGAAGGTTCCTTAAGTTAAAAGCAGTCTTACCTTCCCATCTCTGGCCCCAGCTCCTGCCAACCGAGAAGTTTGAAAGCAAGAACCTGCAAGTAGATACCTTCGGTGGGAAGGTAACTGCATTCCATGCACCTTGGCGTTTAGTCATGCCGGCCACATGTCTTTGGACAGCGCTGGCTCTTCGGCTTGGAAATGGAGATGAGCACCGCCCCCTAGAGTCGGATGCAATTGGCTTTCGAGCAAGGGAAACCTTTACCTATACCTTTAGCCTCTGATTTCTTTAAATGTTTAAGAGAAGAGAAGAAGAGAAGAGATTGGATTTAAACCCCGCCCTTCACTCAGAGTCTCCGAGTGGCTTACAAAGTCCTTTCCCTTCCTCTCCCCACAACAGAAACCCTGTGAGGTAGGTGGGGCTGAGAGAGCTCTTTCAAGAACTGCCCTTTCAAGGACAGCTTTGACAGAACTATGGCTTGCCTAAGGTCATCCAGCAGCTGCAAGTGGAGGAGTGGGGAATCAATAAATTTCACCTCCCCCTCCTCCTCCTTCTCTGACACTCTATCCTCTGCATCTCACTGGTGCCCTAGAATTTAATAGTAGGAGCATTTCTGACCCTATAAAGAAGCCATTAGTCTAACCATTCAGAAATCCAGAGCCACTACAGATATGACAGAGATGTCCCAATTGGGTAACCAGCTGTTCCTGATACTGCCTTGGCAAATGCTGGGAGATTCGAGGGACTGTGACTGTGGAGGGTGGAGTTTGAAGGAGGATGTGATGTCACTTCCCGGTGACACGTCAGGCTGGCTCCCTGAGCATCTATGGTCCTTACTATAGAGACTATGCAAAATTCCTAGAGTGTCACTATCTTTTGGGCATTTTTTCCTCTCTTCCCTCAATTTCTCAGGGATGGGAAATTGGGGCTGGATGTTGGTAATTCCCCAGGAAAGTAAATGAAAGACTCACTTGTGTGTGTCACAGCAGTGGTGGAGGTTTACGGGGGGATGAAGAATGATGGAAACAGTGCATGTCAGGCACTTAGATTTCCTGGACTTCATGCATCTTGGTTACTGCTTTAACCTATTGTCTTCAAGCCTGAGTTATGAAACAAGAAAATCTGTATCTGTAATGTAATCTTTGCCACAAATTCTCCAGAGGCTTTAGCTAGGTGCGATCTCACAGACCGTGGTTCCCATCTGAAATAGGGGGGATAATAACTTTCCTTGAAAATATTGTATAAACTGTTTTTGTGGCCGTTCCCAATGGCTAACAACAAATCAATTAAAAATAACGGGGAGAAACCCATGATTTTCTTTTTACATTTTTATTTTTTATTTTGTTGAACTTGTATCCCACCCTCCCTGCAAGCAGGCTCAGGGAAGGCTCCATCAGTGTTAAGACAAGATACAGTAACAATTAAAACCAATTTAAAACAACAAGATTAAAACAACACAATAATCATACAATCATAAAATACTGTGCAGGATCTAATCAATGACTCGGTAGCTTAGAGGGAATGATAGTATAGTTCCCAGGTAGCTGTTCAAATCCAGGACACTGTAGGGAGGCCAACAAAAAGAAGAAGAAGAAGAAGAAGAAGAAGAAGAAGAAGAAGAAGAAGAAGAAGAAGAAGAAGAGGAGATTGGATTTATACCCCACCCTTCACTACCTAAAGGTGTCTCGCTCACAACTTTAATGCCAGGAGCTCACAAAGTAGAATTTTTGCTCACAAGATTCCACAATGCTCCAAGAGGGAGCACTGATGGAGACTACAGGAAATTCCCTTTTTTCTTCCTTTTTTTCTTCCGCTCCTTAGTTTCTTGAGGACAGGAGACTGGGCTAGGGGGTGGGAAATTTCCCATCAGGCCCAGGTATCAAATCAAATTATGCCATTCTTCTAATGAAAGGGATTCTTTTTTTTCCCCCAGAGAGAGAAAAAAAATGTAATTTAAACAGTGGGATGAGTAGAATAAATTTATCTTTCAAAGAATATGATTTTCACCGCCTGTAGCAGAATTTGTCATCTGGCTAGTAGCTTTTCAAAATAACCTGTGATCATTAAATCTCACTTTTTCATATTAACAGGAGAACGAGAGAATGTAAAACTGATGCTGCGAGTTCAAACAAGCGGAAGAAAGCGTCCTCTGCCGTCTTCGCCATCCGTACACCGTACCTCCAGACGGCACAAACATAACTGCGAGAGGATGGGCTGCGAAGATAATGGCAATTTAACAAAAAGGATCAAAACCCGAAAAATGGGCTTTAAATACATGTATTGAATGTGATAGATTCTCAAAACATACTAGACGCTATACTTAATGCTTAAGGTCCGCATTCTGATGCTGACACTGATGGATTTCTGCAAATGTTCAACTCAGTATCATGCAAAAAGACTCACGTCCTTCTTGAATCATAACCAGTTCGAGAAACTAAGACGCTTGGGATCTCTTCTTCCAAATTATTAAGTTTCCTTGTCAATTTGTCCATTTCAACCATAAAAAGTAATTTCTTAATCCAGTCCCCAACCTCAGGCACTTTATCTTGTTTCCAACATTGAGCATATGTCATTCTGGCCGTTGTAATCATATACCACATCAAAGTCCTTTTTGCCATGTTGACTTCTTCTATTTTAATTATTGCGATTCTTGAGTGACTGTTTGTTAGATGCTTTCTAGCTTCTAGGGCGCTATGGTCTGGAGATCTCCCAGAATAACAACTAATCTTCGTAGATCAGTTCCCCTGGAGAAAATGGCGACTTCAGACGTTAGACTCAGTGGCACCGAATCCCTCCTGAGCTTCCTCCCCTCCACAAACTCCACCTCCTGAGCTTTGCTCCCAAATCTCCAAATATTTCCCTTTCTGAAGTTGGCAACTCTATCAGGCACCCCTTGGTCCTACCCAGGTTACGTTAGACACCACCACTACTCAGAAGAGCAGAGCAGAGGTCCATCAGTGGCTATTAGCCACAAGGTAAAGATAGAACACTCTGTCTGGGGCGGTGAAGCTCTGTATTCTTGGTGCTTAGGGGGCTTACAGTGGGAGGGCTTCTGGAGTTCTGGCCCTGCTGGTGGACCTCCTAATGGCCCCTGGGTTTTGGCAACTGTGTGACACAAAATGTTGGACTACATGGGCGACTGGCTTGATCCAACATGGCTTCTCTTATGTTCCTATGTCTGGGGCAGTGATTCTTTGTATTCTTAGTGCTTGGGGGGTAACAGTGGGAGAGCTTCTGGAGTTCTGACCCTGCTGGTGGACCTCCTGATGGCCTCTGGATTTTGGCAACTGTGTGACACAGAGTGTTGGACTGGGTGGGCCATTGGCCCGATCCAACATGACTTCTCTTATATTCTTATGTCTAGGGCAGTGATGCTCTGTATTCTTGGTACTTGTGGGGCAACAGTGGTAGGGCTTCTAGGGTTCTTGCCCCACTGCTGGACCTCCTGATGGCACCTAGGTTTTGGCCACTGTGTGACAGAGTGTTGGACTGGATGGGCCACTGGCTTCCAACCAACGTTCCCTCTAAGCTGTGAAGTCTTGTGAGCAAAAATTCTACTTTGTGAGCTACTGGCATTAAAGTTGTGAGCAGGTGATTTGGCTACTGCATAAATTAGTTTGCTCTGGGGCCATCTCTCCTGAGCTAAGACAAAAATGTGTGAGCCGGAGGCTAAAAAACTGTGAGCTAGCTCACACGAACTCCGCTTAGTGGGAACACTGCTTCCAACATAGCTTCTCTTATGTGCTTAAGCCTGTAAGACTAGAAAATGGGCCAACCCTTCACCAAAACCCTTTCCCCCATAAAGAGGCTAAGGATGGAAATGATTATCAGCAACCGGAGGCCGCAGGTGATACAAGTATCAGGGGAAGAGTAAGGAAAGGTACCAAGCTGATGGCACTTTCCCGCCAGTGTGTATGAGCAGCAGATTTTGTGAGGGGTCAGCATTTTCCTAAATACAGTCGACCTGTCCAAATCCCCTCCTTCGCCAGCCTGGATTATGTCTTTCCTCCCCAAGTATGATAATGCCACCTTGTCAGAGAGAGGAAATTTAACTTTGCAATAATGGCCAGTAATAAAACTGTTCTTCAGTAGGCCGTCGTCCCTCCACGGCAGTTTCGTGTTCACTGGAGGCGATCTCTGACAGGTACAGGCTGGGGACTCTTCCAGTCGCTCAGAAGTACCTCTCCTGCCATCATCGGACATGGCTTATTAGGTTTTATAAAAATGATTAGTGAGTGATTTGCGAGTTGGGATGTATTTTATGGCTTGTACCACTTATCGAGGAGCCATCTTCTTTCCTTCCTCTCTCTCTCTCTTCTTTGCCCCCTCCCCCTCCGCAGACTAAAGCAGCAAATCCGATTCAACTCGAGCAGCCAAAACATTACTTAATCCTTCTTTAAAAGTGTAATGCCACAAAGATAATGGGGGGGATGTGTTGTTTCCTTCTGCCAAGGTTGTGGACACAGTGACTGTAATTACCGTTGTAAGAGACGGCAAACTGAGGTGACAAGAAGTGGATACGTTTCTTGTTCGACCTCACAATTTTATTTTGGCCCGTTTGGTGTAGTGGTTAAGTGTGCGGACTCTAATCTGGGAGAACCGGGTTTGATTCCCCACTCCTCCACTTGCACCTGCTGGATGACCTTGGGTCAGTCATAAGTTCTGTCAGAGCTGTTCTTGAAAAAGGTCCGTTTCTGTCAAGAGCTCTCTCAGCCCCACCTACCTCACAGGGTGTCTGTTGTGGGGAGGGGAAGGGAAAGGAGTCTTTAAACTGCTCTGAGACTCCTTTGGGTAGTGAAAGGCAGGTTATAAATCCAATCTCTTCTTCTTCTTCTTCTTCTTTGGGGGGTGGGTGGACAGAGGCTCTGCGGCAACTTCTTTCTGGACTGAAGAACATTCAGTCCACCCACTCTGGCCTCTCCTGTAGAGTCTTTGTACCCCAACTGCCCACAATCAAACAAAAAGGGGGACACAAACTTTAAATTAAAGATTGGTAGTGTGAAAGTTGTATGCTCCCTAAAGTTCTCTTGTTTGGAAACCTGCTAGACCAAAACTGTACTTGTACGTGAAGTAAATAGAGACCACTTTTTCGTAGATTCTTGACCTGACAGAGAAGAGACAGATGGCGATGAACAACAGAGGTGTATTTATCAGAAAATAAAGTATTTCATACAGTAAATATGATGTGTGGATAACTTAAATATATGAAGAACAAAGTATGAGTCCAATGGGACCTTTAAGACCAACAGAATTTTATTCTGGGTATAAGTTTTTTTTAATCGAAACGTATATGCCGAATAAAGAATAAAACCGAAAATTATATGCTGAATAAATATGTCTAACGGTAATTCCTATGACACTAAGGAGGATGTCACAAGCATGCATTCGCAATTGTGTAAATAACTAACAAAGGAGTGGCAAAAAAAGTCCGATAAATGTACAATTTGTTGCTCCAGAAGGGTGGTTCCAGATGAGGAGTCCTTGAAGATTTTCTAAGGCGCATGCTAGCTAACGGCTGTCTTGTTTCGCACTGAAGCACTGAGCCAACATTCCGATCTTCCTTCCTTTCAGAAGACTGGAGACAGACGGATATAGAAAATGAGTGGATTGTTCCCTCTTGAATTTTGATACAGAGTGGACTTTTTGCACCATTCCTTTGTTATTTATTTATTTATGGATTTGATTTATACCGCACCCTCCCTGCCAAAGCAGGCTCAGGGCGACTTACAAAAGATAAAACATACAAACAATTATAACACAGGTAAACCTATGTTGCTGCAGTAGCTCAAGTGGTTAAGACGCTGAACTGCAGGCTGTGGAAGGTCAGTAGTTCAGCAGTTCGAGACCCGAGTGTGCCGCATGACGTTGTGAGCTCCTGTCTCTAGTTCCAGCTCCTGCCAACCTAGCAGTTCGAAAGCAAGAAATTGCAAGTAGATAAATAGGTACCGCTTCGGTGGGAAGGTAACAGCGTTCCGTGCGCCTTGGTGTTTAGTCGTGCTGGCCACATGACCACGGAAATGTCTTCAGACAGCGCTGGCTCTTCGGCTTTGAAACGGAGATGAGCACTGCAACCCTAGAGTCGGACTCGACTGGCTTTCGAGCAAGGGAACCTTTACCTTTACCTAAACCATATAAAACCACGTAAAACAATTTGAGATCATAAAGTGCTAGCTAGTTGTAAACTAATACTTAGAGGTGGTGGCAACAGTTATGCTAATATAATCTCTGTGATCTGCCTTGCTCATCAGTTTCTGAATCAGTTTCTCAATCTTTATCATATGTATGCAGCAGGCACAGGCACAAATACGCAATTGTGATTGTATGTTTATGATGTCCTTCTTGGTGTCATAGGAATTACCATTAGATATATGGTCAGCGTGTGCACACTTCTTCACATACATTGAATCAGATTTCCTCAAATATTAGATGCAGGTGGGAGGGGGGGTTAGTTGCCAGGAAGAGCTGATTAGAGTCAAGATGCCCAAGTAACGGAGCAATAAATATAGCTAAGGTTGGAATAACACATAAAGTAGGACATCTAAATAGCATAAAGTAGGCATCTCTCCTTATATATAATTGAGTAGTGGGGTGGCACTTTCTGAACATTCCACACACCTCTAAATCACTTGGCTTCATGATGTGTCACTCAGAAGCTGTCTCTATCCACTGGCTGCATTGGCTGAGTCCCGCCCACAGAGGCAGCACCTGCCAAAACTTTCCTCAGAAGATGGTTGCTTTGCTCCGGTGAACACAGCTACTGTCTTGGCTCTCCTCGCCAGACGACATTTGATTCCCTCAGGGGACAAAGCCCATTGTCTTTAGCCTCCAAGCCAAGTTTGCCGAGGCAACACTTTCTAGAATGGGAAAAAAACCACCAACTAAACAGCTGTCAGCGTGGCAGAGGTGGGGGGACCAGCCCAAGTTATCACAAAAAAGCCAGTGGATACACACATAAGCAGAGATGGAGGATGGGACCAGACACACAGAAAACAGAAAGCCAGAGGCATGCTGCAAAGCAGAAATACAGACACAGTCACAGACAGATCTACGTAGGCACACACAGACAGGAGGAATTCAGGAACAACTGGCTGAAGTGGAGAATGACATATGCATTAAAAATACAGAGAGTGTGCGACACTGGAATAAACCTTGCAAATGGGGAGAACCTTTAACCACACCCACAACATAAAATGACTTTGCAGACTGCCCAATTCTAGAAATTACTCCACAGAGCCTTGTGCGCTCCATTTTCTGGCCCACATTGTGTGACCTTGGACAGCAGTTATTGTGTAACATAAGGTATGTGAGTCTTTACTTCCACATTTGTGTCTTCCTATTACATACTGCTAATATGTACTTAACTTGCTTCCAGCCGATGCATTCGTTACACATCACATCTTTCTAGAGCTCGTTGTATTGCTTTTACAACGCGCTCTACTGCTAGTATAGATAATAAATGAGTTTACAAAAGATCTGAGAACCAAGTTTGAGTCCAGTGGCCTCTATAAGACCATGAAGTTTAATTTCTGGGTATAGAAACTCTTGAATTTACGTGCTAATTTGCTGCCATCCATTGATCTTACTGGCCACCTGATCCAATTTCAGCTCTGCATGTGCATCTTGGCTCTAAGTGGCCCCTCCTAATGGCTCCCCTCAGTTTCCGCTGTAAATAACCCTTGAGGAGATGTTTGCGGAATCTGCATTTGCATTTTACATCATTTTCGTGCTGTTGTGATGCTGTCTTTCTCTATGCTTGTTTGAATGTTGTTTGGAGAAGATTCCTTTAAAGCAGTGTGGAGGTGCAATGACAGTGGAACTGCCCTGAAAGGACGATAAACATATGCAGACGTGCAAGAGTATGCTAGCACTCTTGAGGTGTGAAAACAACACCAAATGTAGACAGCTTTTTTGAAGATGGAGTCAAAAGGCTGGGACACTGGTGGGAAAGACAAATGCAGATTCCGCCTTTGTTCCATTTGTCTGAAGCAGTGTGCTTTGCACACGAAAGCTTACACTTTGAATAAAACTCGGTTGGTCTTAAAGGTGCCACTGGACTCACCCTTTGCTCTGTATTATCCTGTGTAACTCTTTACCACACGGAGAAGAGATGCTTTCGGGAAGAAGCAAACAAACCCAGGGCCTTTTTTTGTAGCAGGAACTCCTTTGCATGTTAGGCCACACAGCCCTAATGTAGCCAATCCTAATGAGTTTCTGCTGTTGGGTGTGGCCTATTATGCTAAGGAGTTCCTGCTGGGCGTGGCCAACTTGGGAGCCAGCCGGAACTCCATTCCTGTGCGTTCCTGCCCCCAAAATAGCCCTGAGCATCAGGATACTTATTTTCCTGACCCACTTCCTAAAATAGCAAGATTCTCCATGACATTATTTTGCTAGTTCTGGAACTCCCACAGTGCAGACCAGGAAAAAAAAACAACCCCAAAAGCCTTGTGGTTTATAAATAATAGGTTGCTCTGGAGAAGGTTATGTGGGAGGTTTGCCAGGATTGTAAAGGAAAAGATAGTGTTGTGAAATAAAAGCCGATAAATAATAAATTGGGTCTACATTCCAAACTGCGGGATGATCTAGCATTTTCTGGCTTGAAACGTTTTACGGAGCGAATATTGTGCTTTTGAAAAAAAAAAAAGCTTTGAAATATACAGCAACATAAAAATGCAATGGTTGACTTAACCTATAAAGAGTTTTCTAATCAGTTAGTCCCTGACAGAAGGGAGAATTTGTATCTCGCTCCGAGATTTATTCGGTTTTTCTTTTCCTTTTAATTTTCAGAGGCCGGGGTGCCTTGACGTTATGGCACACGTTTCTAGAGCTTTGTGCGGAAAAGATGCCAAGGCTAAATAAACGGAGATATTGATTTATGTCTGTGTACCTTCTGTGCTGTCTTTGGATGGCTGAGGCTAGTATACCTGTACACAGATGCAAAGAGAGATGCTGTGGAGCTGCTGCTTGTTTTCTTTTGAGTTCAACAAACTCAGAAGGGCAGAACTCTGCTTAGGGTGGCGCTGGGAATGTGAGATTCCTTCCCTCCCACATGAAAAGCAGTTAGAGGAAGTGAAAAGGAACACAGACTGATGTGGCCAAGGTTGAAATGTACATATCTCAGAACCAGAAATTTGTGGGATTTGGGACAAGATTCTGCAAGGGCCAATCCACGTGTTACAAAGTGTGATTAACGATGTGTGATGAACACATGGAATTCACTGCCGCAGGACGTGGCAGCGGCTACAAGCATGAGTGGCTTCAAGAGGGAATTAGATAAACATATGGAGCAGAGATCCATCAGTGGCTATGAGCCACAAGGTATAGACGCTGAACTGCAGGCTGGAAGGTCGGTAGTTCGGCGGTTCGAGACCCAAGTGCCGCATGACGGAGTGAGCTCCCGTCTCTGGCCCCAGCTCCTCCCAACCTAGCAGTTCGAAAGCAAGAAATTGCAAGTAGATAAATAGGTACCACTTCGGTGGGAAGGTAACAGCATTCCGTGCGCCTTGGCGTTTAGTCATGCTGGCCACATGACCACGGAAACGTCTTCGGACAGCACTGGCTCTTTGGCTTGGAAACGGAGATGAGCACCGCAACCCCAGAGTCGGATTCGATTGGCTTTCAAGCAAGGGAAACCTTTTCCTTTACCTTATACATAGGAACTCTGGGGCAAGGGATGCTCTGTATTCTTGGTGCTGGGGGGTGGGCAACAGTGGGAGGGCTTCTAGTGTCCTGGCCCCATTGCTTGACCTCCTGATGGCACCTGGTATTTTTGGCCACTGTGTGACACAGAGTGTTGGACTGGATGGGCCATTCGTCTCATCCAACCTTGGCTTCTCTTATGTTCTTATGTCTGGGGCAAGGGATGTTCTGTATTCTTGGTGCTGGGGGGGACAGTGGGAGGGCTTCTGGTGTCCTGGCCCCACTGGGGGACCTCCTGATGGCACCTGGTATTTTTGGCCAACGTGTGACAGAGTGTTGGACTGGAGGAGCCATTGGCCTGCTCCAACATTGGCTTCTCTTATGTTCTTATGTACCAAGTAACGGGCCACTCCTCCACATGCAGCTGCTGGTGTGACCTTGGGTCAGTCATGGCTCTCTTGGAGCTGTTCTCTCATGAGCAGTCCTCATAAGAGCTCTCTCAGCCCCACCTACCTCAAAGGGTGTCTATTGTGGGGAGGGGAAGGGAAAGGAGATTGTAAGCCGCTCTGAGACTCCTCTGGGTAGTGAAGGGTGAGGTATAAATCCAATCTCCTCCTCCTCTTCCTCCTTCATCATAGCATAGCTCAATTTTCAAACATTTCCTCCATGTATAGGTTACTGGGCAGGAGCAGGATTGACCACACTGTCAAAAGATATTCCTAGTTTGTTACAAATATATGTCACCTTTTTAACTTTGTTGTCTCAAATGCCTTTCGGGTCAATGCTCCTTTTCGGGTCAACATTCAGCACGGTGGAACTGAACCGTTAGGATAAATTAAGACTGGCTCCAATGTGGTCATTTCCACCTTGAACATGATAAATTTGTCTGGCTCCATTAGTTGGCAAATTAAAACACCGAGAAGACAAGCGATGAGAAGAGTTCTTGCAATTGTAGCAGCAATTCTTGCAATTGTTGAGACAAAGGGAACAGACAAGACCTAAATAACAGAATTATTTTGTCCAGTCAAATGCCCCCAAATGTGGCTGCATCCGAGGCACTTTGTAGAGCTTGAGTCCTGGTTTGTCCTTGGATGGGAGACCTCCAAGGAAGTTCAGGGCCATCACATAGAGACAGGCAATGGCAAACCACCTCTGAATGTCCCTTGCTTCGGAAACCCTACGAGGTTGCCATAGGTCAACTGCAACTGGACAGCCCTTTAATGCATAAGAACCATGGGTCATTTCCTGCGGGAGTGCACAGGAGCGGAGCTCCGGCAGTAAGGAGCCCAGGGGGCGGTCACATGCAACAAGCCCCGCCCCCTGCTCCCAGCAGCCCTCAGTCGGGGCACGAGGCGCAAGAAGCAGCCAGGTAAGCTACAGAGCCCCCCCCGGGCCTGCCTTCAGGTACAAGCTCTCCCTCCTCTGTGAGGACAGATCTGCACGTTCCCCCCCCCATAGCTAGCAATCCAGAACAGCCCAGTGGAGCCTGAGCGGTGGGTGTTGCCTTCTGACACACCGCCGGTGATATCAGGGGGTGTGGCATATGCAAATAAGCTATGCTAATGAATTATGCTGATGAGCTCCTGCACCTCTTTTTCTACGAAATGACCCCTGATAAGAACCTAAAAAGAGCCCTGCTGGATCAGACCAGTGCTCCATCTAGTCCAGCATCCTTTCTCTCATGGTGGCCACCTAGTTCCTCTGGTGAGCCAACAACAGAGCAGAGAGCCCAAGGCGTCCCCTTGAGGCTGCCTCCTGACTCTGGGAGTCAGAGGATTAGTGCCTCTGAATGCAGACGTTCCCTTCAGTCACCAAGGCTAGTAGCCACTAATAGACCTCTCCTCCATGAATCTATCTCTAAGATCATCAGAAGAGCCCTGCTGGATCAGACGACCAATGGTCCATCTAGTCTAGCATCCTGGCCACTGTTCCCTCTAAGCTATGTTAATGTGAGCTAGCTCCAGGGGTCATTTCATAGAAAAAGAGGTGCAGGAGTGGCTGACAACCGGCTTCCCCTTCCCCTCCCCACAACAGACACCCTGTGAGGTGGGTGGGGCTGAGAGAGCTCTGACAGAAACGGTTCTTTTTCAAGGACAGCTCTGACAGAACTATGCAGGGGTCATTTGGGGGGGGACGTGGGGGGACGCCATCCCCCGGGGTGAGGTGCGGGAGGGCGGGGCCTGGAGCTCCCTGCTGGTGCCCGCTGGAGGTCGCCGCCCTGTGGGGAGGACACACTTCCGGTGATGTCAGGGGGTGTGGCATATGCTAATGAGTTATGCTAATGAGTCCCCCTAGCTCTTTTTCTACGAAATGACCCCTGGAACTATGGCTTGCCCAAGATCACCCAGCAGCTGGAAGTGGAGGAGTGGGGATTCAAACCCGGCTCTCCCAGATTAGAGTCCACACACTTAACCACTGTACAAAGCAGGTTGAAGTTTGTGGCCCGTCTGCTCTGTACAACAGAGTTCCCCAATGAGACGCCTCTGGGTACAGGATACCCTCGGTGCCCATCGAGCTTTTCAGAAAGTCTGTGGGGGGGGGCACTGTAAGGCAGGGCTGGTTACTGGAGGGTCGCTGGAGGAGGCAATGCTGACCTTGAGAGCCAGTTTGGTGCTTGTAAGCCGCTCTGAGACTCCTCTGGGTAGTGAAGGGTGAGGTATAAATCCAATCTCCTCCTCCTCTTCCTCCTTCATCATAGCATAGCTCAATTTTCAAACATTTCCTCCATGTATAGGTTACTGGGCAGGAGCAGGATTGACCACACTGTCAAAAGATATTCCTAGTTTGTTACAAATATGTCACCTTTTTAACTTTGTTGTCTCAAATGCCTTTCGTGTGAAATCCGTCTCAAGAGTTCTGCAACAGTGGAGTCTGCCGGGGGAGGTGGTGAGCTCCCCCTCCCTGGCAGTCTTCAAGCAGCGGCTGGACAAACCCTTGTCAGGGATGCTCTTGGCTGATCCTGCATTGAGCAGGGGGTTGGATGAGATGGCCTGTACGGCCCCTTCAGACTCTGTGATTCTGCGATTCTATGATTAGTACCAGGGCTATCTTTGGGCAGGAACACAGAGGAAGGGAGTTCCGGCTGGCTCCCAAGTTGGCCACGCCCAGCAGGAACTCATTGGCATAATAGGCCACACCCAACAGCAGAAACTCATTAGGATTGGCTACAATTAGGGGTGTGTGGCCTAACATGGAAAAAGCCCCGGGTTTTGACAACAAACAACATAAAGAGAGTAAGAAGCAAAAGGTAGGTGTGGCTGGATGACCACACTTCTGGGAACGTGGGGGTGTGGCCTGATATGCGAATGAGATGTGCTGGCAGGGTGTGGCCTAATATGCTAATGAGTTCCTGCTGTTGGGTGTGGCCTATTATGCTAATGAGTTCCTGCTGGGCTTTTTCTACAAAAAAAAAGCCCTGATTAGTACAATGGTGAGCATTTCAAACAAATGAGTTGGACCCAGACTAAACTGGTAATTTCCACTGTCGCTCTTTCCCCATGTCACTCCTTGGGGTCCCCCATCACCCGAGGGCATCATTTTCTGGAGATGAGTGGGCTGCCACGGGAGGCAGATCCAGCCCACGGAGCAATTTTTTTGAGCATTTCAGAGCAGGGGCTGCTTCCCACTTGCAATCAAACTGTGCTCCTAACAAGAAACAGGAAACTTTTAATCACATTTCTCAGGGAAGGGCCACGGCTCAATGGGACAGCATCTGCTTGGCATGTAAAGGTAAAGGTTTCCCTTGCTTGAAAGCCAGTCAAATCTGACTCTAGGGATGCGGTGCTCATGTCCGTTTCCAAGCCGAAGAGCCAGCGCTGTCTGAAGACGTTTCTGTGGTCACATGGCCGGCATGACTAGATGCCGAGGCACACGGAACGCTGTCACCTTCCCACCGAAGCAGTATCTATTTATCGACTTGCAGTTTCTTGCTTTCGAATTGCTCGGTTGGCAGGAGCCAGGGCCAGAGACGGGTGCTCACTCCGTCATGCGGCACTTGGGTCCCAAACTGCCGACCTTCCGGTCTGCAGTTCAGTGTCTTAACCACTTGAGATCCCAAGTTCAATTGCCAGCATTTCCAATGAAAAGGTCCAGGAGGTAGGCGATGTGAAAGACCTCTGCCTCAGACCCTGGAGAGCTGCTGCCAGTCTGAGCAGGCAATACTGACATTGACGGACCAAGGGTCTGATTCGGTAGACAGCAGCTTTATGTGTCATATGTCAAGTTAGAGCCAGTTTGGTGTAGTGGTTAAGAGTGCGTGGACTCTAATCTGGGAGAACCGGGTTTGATTCCCCACTCCTCCGCTTGCAACTGCTGGGTGACCTTGGATCAGTCACAAGTTCTCTCACAGCTGTTCTCTCAAGGGCAGTTATGTCAGAGCTCTCTCAGCCCCACCTACCTCAGGGTGTGTCTGTTGTGGGGAGGGGAAGGAGTCTGTAAGCTGCTCTGAGACTGAGTGAAGGGTGGGGTGGTATAAATCCAATCTCTCCTCCTCCTCCTCCTCCTCCTCTTCTTTTTCTTTGTCTTTTTCAGCCCAGCTTAATCCCCTCCCTAATAACTTCTATCAATGGAAACGTCAAAGAGATGGGATCAGTTTCTGTCGGAGCTCCCTCAGCCCCACCTAATTCACAGAGTATCTGTTTTGGGAAAGGGAACGGAAAGGAGATTGTAAGCCACTCTGAGACTCCAAGTGAAGGGCAGGGTATAAATCTAATCTCCCCCTCCTCGTCCTCCTCCCATTAACTACTACAGTCTACTCGGAGAGTGGCTCTTCAAGATGTCTGACAGAGGTCTTTCCCAGCCCAATAACCAAACATCTTAGTAAGAAGAAGGTACCAGATCTGGGAATGGATCTAGTACCTGCGAAGGGGGAGTGCATGCTTCCCCACTGGGAAGATTACAAAACAAACAAACAAAAGAAAACACACCCCAAAAAACCTTGAATAAGAACGAGGCCCTCCAGTTAGGGAGGAAAACACCGGTATCGGAGAAAACACTAAAGATGCTGGTACAGAAATAAGCGAGCCCCAAATTAAACAGAAATATGCGCTCAAGGGTGTCATTGAAACCGCAGCATTAATGCTGGGCCCTCATTGCAAATAACAAATCTAGCCATTAACACCTAATTATTACAATTATATTGGATTAAATTAAAAAGTACGGGAGGGGGGGAAGTGCCGTGCTCTCAGCATGGCTATTATGAAAACTTAAAGGACGGCAATAGTTGAACATTTCTGTTGGTGAATGAGTCGATAATTTCCTGGTCCCCAGGCCCTGAAATTCAAGTTGCAAAAAAAATAAAAATAAAAGCCACTGGAAATCCATTGCAGATAAGAGGCCAGATGGCACTCTAAAGCTGTGGTGTCAAACATGCGGCCCGGGGGCCAGATGAGGCCCTTGGAGGGCTTCTATCAGGCCCGCAGTGGAACTGGCTGTCTTCTGCTTCTTCTTCCAGTTTTGCTGCTGCTGCGTCATTGTAGGTTTGCGGCTTATAGATACACACCTGGACAGCATACTGGAGATTGCAACAGCACAGACATTTTGATGCAACAATTCAGAGCAAGAGGTGTCAGTTATCAGACACTGTTAAATAAGCAAAATATTGCAAGAGTGCTAATGTTTGAAGCATGTTTTTATTTTAAGTAAAAAAAAACACCTTTGTGTTCGTGTCCTTTATAAAGTCTATATCTCTGCTACCTGGCATTAAATTTCATGACACCCATGGCCTGGCCCAACAAGGTCTCATTTATGTCAGATCCGGCCCTCATAACAAATGAGTTCGACACCCCTGCTCTAAAGTACCCATTTTGTTTCCAGAATCTAGGTATTTAGAATGACTTTTAGGACTACCGGGGATATGTCCGTGTGTGAGTATTCATGCATGCCAAAGAGTGCAGTTTCAATCCACATCAGCGACTGTTTGCAAGTGGATTCTGCCAGTTCACACAGTAAAATCCAGTTGCAAAGGGCATTGAAAGTAGATTTAAAGTGCATTATTGTGTGTGTGTGTGTGTGTAAGCACCCACAGGGTATAATTTATGTACGGCCTGGCTTTCTAACCAAGACTCAAAGTGGCTTACAACTAGGGATGCCAGCCTCCAGGTGTGACCTGGGGATCCTCTGGAATTACATCTGCTCTCTGGACTGCAGAGAATTCGGCGGCCAGGTTGGTAGCGGGTGCCTCTGAAATGGGATCACATCCAGCCTGTACTGAAAGCGCTGCACTGGCTGCCTATAGCGTTCCGGATTCGCTTCAAAGTGCTGGTGCTTACCTTTAAAGCCCTACATGGCCAGGGTCCGGCATACCTGAGGGACCGCCTTTCCCCACACAGGCCCCAAAGAGCACTTTGGTTGGGGTCACAACACCGCCTAGTGACCCCGGGCCCCAAGGAGGCCAGGCTTGCGGCCACAAGGGCTAGGTCCTTTTCGGTGGCGGCTCCTACCTGGTGGAACAAGCTCCCGGAGGAGATCAGGGCCCTGCGAGACCTGGTACAGTTCCGCAGGGCCTGCAAGACGGAGTTCTTCCGCCAGGCTTTTGAGTTGGAGCCGCCGTCACCACTACCACCACCGTGCGACTGCAGAGCGTCGAGCTGACTGGCCAGCTGAAATATCCCATTGGGATATGCAATAGGGAGTAAGTATTGTAGTTATTATGTATCCTGCATTTTTGCCTAAACTGTTTTAACTGGTGACTTTTACTGCACTTGTGCCTTAGTTGTTTTAACGTCTTGTATTTTTATCGCGCATTTTTGCCTGTGTAAGCCGCCCTGAGCCCGCGTGCAGGGAGGGCGGGGTATAAATGAAATAAAATAAATAAACAAATAAATTTCTGCTGGAGAAAATGGATGCTTTGGAGCAGGGGTGTCAAACATGTGGCCCGGGGACCACATCAGGCCCCCAGAGGGCTTCTATCAGGCCCGCAGTTGAACTGGCTGTCTTCTGCTTCTTCTTCCAGTTCTGTTGCTACTGCTGCGTCATCGTAGGTTTGCAGCTTACAGATACACACCTGAACAGCATACTCAAGATTGCGATAGCATTGATGCAACAATTCAAAGCAAGAAGTGTCAGTGATCGGACAAGGTTAAATAAACAAAATATTGCAAGGGTGCTAATGTTTTAAGCATGTTTTTATTTTAAGTAAAAAAAAACCCTCTGTGTTTGTGTCCTTTATAAAGTCTATATCTCTGCTACCTGGCATTGCGTTTTATGACGCACAGGGCCCGGCCCAACAAGGTCTCATTTATGTCAGATCCAGCCCTCATAACAAATGAGTTCGACACCCCTGCTTTGGAGGGTGGACTTTGTGGCATTGCGCCCCACTGAGGGCCCCGTCCTCCCCAGGCTCCACCCCCAAATCTCCAGAAGTTTCCCAACCTGGAGCTGTCAGCCCTACCCTCTCGTACCCCGCCGGCAACCCTTGTTACAACACACACATGTATTCATGTCCCACTATTACAACGGCTCTCTGTGCAACAGAGATCAGCTGACCTTCAGAAAACCGAAGCCGAAAATGAGTGATCACGGGAGGAGGTGGAAATCCAAACGCAGCATCCGTGACAAAAATAACGAAGAGTCAACAAAGATCCGTGTGCAAAATCATTTACTGCAGTAATTCTGTAGAAAACGCTCTTCTGTGACCACCCACACGCCTGCAGAATTACTACAGTAAATGATTTTGCACAAGTATCTTTATTGGCTCTTCATTATTTTTTGCCACAGATGCTGTGTTGGGATTTCGACCTTCAGAAAATGGCCGCTTTGGAGGGCGGACGCTGTGGCATTCTACCCCATTGAAGCCCCTCCCCTCTAATCTGAGAGAGCCGGGTTTGATTCCCCACTCCTCCACTTGCACCTGCTGGATGACCTTGGGCAAGCCGTAGTTCTGATAAGAGCTGTCCTTGAAAAAGAGCAGTTTTTGTCAGCACTTTCTCAGCCCCACCTACCTCACAGGGTGTCTGTTGTGCTGAGGGGAAGGGGAAGGAGTCTGTAAGCTGCTCTGAGACTCTTTTGGGTAGTGAAGGGCAGGGTAGTAGATTTAAAGTGCATTATTGTGTGTGTGTGTGTGTAAGCACCCACAGCGTATAATTTATGTACCGCCTGGCTTTCTCGCGCGGACTCTAGTCTGGGAGAACCGGGTTTGATTCCTCACTCGTCCACTCGCAGCTGCTGGATAACCTTGCACAAGCCATAGTTCTGGCACAGCTGTTCTAGAAAAAAGAGCAGTTTCTGTCAGAGCTCTCTTCACCCCGCCGACCTGGGTGCCTGTTGTGGGGAGGGGAAAAGGAGTTTGTAAGTCCCTCTGAGTCTCTGACTGAAGGGCGGGGTATCAATCCAATCTGTCTCCCCATTACAAATGGCCAGCTTGTCTGGCATCATGTGTGTGAGGGCATTGTCTCTAGAGGAGAGAACTGCAGAGAAATGCATCTCCATGGAAGGCCATATGGAGGGTGTGAGAGGACAAAGAGAGAGAAGGAGGGGGGTCTGAGGGCAGCTCCCAGGTTAAGACACAGAGAGGCATCCCGTTCAAGAAGATAACACCACCTGGTACAGTTCCGCAGGGCCTGCAAGACTGAGCTCTTCCGCCAGACTTTTGAGTAGGAGCTGCCGCCCTTTTGAGTAGGAGCCGCCACCGCCACTACCACCACCGTGCGACTGCAGAGCAGTTCCGACGTGTCGGGCTGACTGGCCAGCTGAAATATCGTGGCCCACGGCATCCCCCCCTTTTTTTGACCCCATTGGGATATGCAATAGGGAGTAAGTACTGTAGCTCCCAAGGAGTAAATTGCCAAAAAGGGGAAACTTACATTTATTCAAGTGGATCCAGTTCGCATTCAGGTTGCAGTCAAAAGGAGAGAGAGGCATCTCGTTCAAGGAGGTAACACCTGTACACAATGTTGCTCCCCCCAATGTCCTGTCATGCTGAGTTGCTCGCTCCAACAGAGCTTCTGCTCTGCTCCTGAGATCTGATGAGATCCAAATAGCCTCGGCCATCCAGGTCGAGGCAGACACCACATAAGCAGGCCTCATCTCTCCTCTCGGGGTCTGATCGCTGCTAAAGGAGACGCTGCAATAACAATGGGAGATCAGCGTGAAAGAGACCTTGCAATTATTATACCGTCTATATTTCTGCCCCCATCAACATGTTTCTCTCCGGGGTGGAAAAAAACAACGATGTATATAAAAAGCTTCTTACTGCTGAGATCTGCCTTGTTTTGACAAAGAGAGCTCTTTTTAAAGCTCTGTAACGGTCCCGGTTGTCAGATGTTCGTTCGCCTAGATTGTTTTGCCTGCAATGCCGAGACTGACAAATAAACTTCTCCCCCCCCCCTTCGCAAGCTGAGCCTTGCTCGGTGAATGCCCCTCTAATTATCTCACTAGGCGATGCTGTATAGCAGGAGCTAGTTAGCTGTGCCCAGTTTGTAAACTTTATTTCTGTTTTGGACCAAACATACTTTAGATGAAGCGGGCATTAATGCACAAAGACTCTACAATAAAAGCCCATTACCATTAAGGCTTTTCAAACTTTCGAACATCTGGAGAAACCAAACGTAGGACAGGAAGTCGATTTGCAGCCTGAAAGAGCTGGTAAAATAGCTCAGAGGGCTATTATCTCTCGGCGATTTCGTATCAGATTTGCTAAATTTACAAGTCAAAAGGACCCCCCTTTTTAAAGCGAGCTTCTTATGCTCAGCATGGATTTTTTTTTTTAAAAAAAGCAAAAGCTATTTTCTCTTTGTGTCACATCGCCACGTAATGCCAGCGCTGTAAATTATAACATGACTGATCAGGTTCATGCTGGTAAGGGTGAATGGGCTACACCTTGCCTTTCTGTGCCTCCAATACCCCGTCCTGTAAGCAATAGGTATTATTTATTTATTTATTGTTGTGCGACTGAACAACAACAACAACAACAAAATTGTTCTGTATTTTTCGTATGTGCGTGCATGTGTGCGCACGTGTGTGAGTGTGTGTGCACCTGGACGTCAGGGCGCCCTCTGGTGACTGACTGTGTGTCTGCACCTGGAAGTCACAGCAACTTCTGCTGACTGACTGTGTGTCTGCATCTGGAAGTCACGGCGCCCTCTGGTGACTGACTGTATACCTGCACCTGGAAGTCACAGCGCCCTCTGGTGACTGACTGTGTGTCTGCACCTGGAAGTCACGGCGCCCTCTGGTGACTGACTGTGTGTCTGCACCTGGAAATCACGGCACCCTCTGATGACTGACTGTATACCTGCACCTGGAAGTCACAGCGCCCTCTGGTGACTGACTGTGTGTCTGCACCTGGAAGTCACGGCGCCCTCTGGTGACTGACTGTGTGTCTGCACCTGGAAGTCACAGCGCCCTCTGGTGACTGCTCCTTACTGGGGGCCTGGAGGATATTCCAAGAGGTAGCTGAATATAGCCTGCCCCATCCTCCCAACTGCTGGTATTCCAAGGAGGTCTCCCACCTAAGTACTTTCCAGAGTTGACCCTGCTTACCTTCCAAGATCTGACAAGATCGGCTTGCCTGGTTAGCGATATGTATGGAATCAGCAAAGATCCTTTCTTTGCCTTATGCTTTACATATATTTTCCTTGCACAAGTGTTCTGGCGTGTGTAAACACACACATACACACACATCATCATCATCAAATCCATATTTATTTTAGTGATTGTGACTATGTTGCGAAACCAGATGGGCATCAGGTTCTCAACATTCATGCATGTGTCGAGATAGATGTCTGCATGATACTGAAGAAGAAGAGTTGGTTCTTTGCAGCAGTTATGCTCTGCACATTGCTACAGCAGAGTTTCCTTACTTTCCTCCCCTTTCTTGCAGCCCATTTCTGCCCATTTCTTTCCAGACACAGCCTGTAGCCGGAAAGGTTTTATAGGAGGGGCAAATGAGTACAGTGGTGGTCAGTCCATCATTATTTATTTATTTTTATTATTTATTTATACTTTATTAGTTAATTATCTGTTTTCTACTTGAGACTCAAGGTGAATTACATTGTAGAGGGATTGGATTTATATTCCGCCCTTCACTCAGAGTCTCAGGGTGGATTACAATCTCTTTTCCCTTCCCCTCCCCACAACAGACACCCTGTGAGGTAGGTGGGACTGAGAGAGCTCGGAGAGAACTGTGGCTAGTCCAAGGTCACCCATAGGGTGTCCCCCCTGGTTCTTACCATTTGTTGTTGTGTATAATTGCAGATATACTGTGATAAGTAAAGTTTATTTCTGGTATTACGGTAGCAACTGCTGTACAATGTTGTTGGCACAGCACCTGTAATCGCCTTCCCTTCCCTAATTCTTAATAGTCTCAGAGGGAATCACTCCTTTTGGCCCCTGCCCTATTCTTTATGCATTCATTGGTCTAGAGGCCTTGACATATACATACCAATGTGCAGGGCTCTAGTCGGGGGGGAGCTCTCAGGTACGGAGCTCCGGAAGAGAACCTCTAGGGGGCGGGGCGGTCACGTGGTGAAGCCCCGCCCCCTTCTTTACCCCGCCCTCTGCTTCGATCCTCATTCCGTTTGGGAATGAGGATGAAGCAGGAGGGTAAGTAGCCGGGCCTTCTGACACACTTCCGGTGATGTCAGGGGGTGTGGCCTTCTGTCACTTCCGGTGATGTCAGGGGGCGTGGCATATGCAAATAAGTTATGCTAATGAGATATGCTAATGAGCTCCGGCAGCTCTTTTTCTACAACAAGACCCCTGCCAATGTGCAATCACGATGCAGCAAAAAGATGCACATTGCACATATAGAGTTCATGCATGTTTACACCCCACACATTCTCCTGCCCTTGAGCTTCATCAAGTGCTAGCAGAAGAAAACAGGGGAGAAGGTATCCTTCAATGCTGTGATGTCATTTCCTCCTGCATAACCAGAAATGGCGTCACTGCATCAGGGGGCGCTCTAAGAAATGCTTTAAACTCCATAGTAAAAGCCATAGAGTTTCAGCAGAATCCTAGAGTATTCCATGACATGGTGATCTCACTTCCTGTTCCTCAATGGGAAGTGACATCATGGGACACCCTCGAGGTAATTACTGCCCTTGGATGGTTTCCTGGTTGTTTCCATCCAAGAGCTGACAACTCTACCTTTACCTTTACAGGGCTCCAGGTGTGGTCAAGTGGGATGTCGAATGTGTAGCTAAGAGGACTGGCACAGCAAACATAATCCAGACTCATCTCGATTTCCACAGATTAATTTGTGCATATTAAAGTTCTTTATAGGGTTTGAACGTATGCCTTAACATGCCACAGACGTCTCTACACCATGGGGGATAAGTCAGTGTGGAGAACTTTCCACGAAGGCAGAACGTTTCCAAACCGCTGCTCTGTATAGGTAAGCATCTCTTTTACATTCCATTTTTGTTTTTGGTCCTGTGCAAATTTCTGTGGAAATATCACACAATTACTGTTTCTGGTTGGATTCAATAAGGGAGAACAACCTTGGATGTTCTAGCAAGCAGCAAAACTGCAGCGGAGAAATTGCCGGGAGGGAAACGCAGGGGAGCTCACGCCGCCTTTACATTTTTAGAGAACTAGACGACGTCAAGCTTTCCAGACGGGTGGTTTGGCGTCTCCCATGGAGAGGTAAAAACCAGTCTTTACAAAAGTCATTCAGGACAGCTTCAGGAATGATGCTGAAACCTCTTGAAGGGGTTGATAAACGTCCGTCGCATCTTGTTATACTTGGTCTCGAGAAGACAGGCTCGTTTTATGGCTTTGAGGGGTTCATTACCTGTTGCATAACCCAACCGTAAACGTCCCGTTTCATGTGTGAAGAATTGCTCTATAAAAATAAAAGAAAATGTCAGGAGAAACATTTATAAACAACATCTGTGTTCCACTGCCTGTCTGGAAAAAAAAGAAGCTTTTTTTTATTTATTAAGGATTCTATCAGGCCCGCAGTGGAACTGGCTGTCTTCTGCTTCTTCTTCCAGTTCTGCTGCTGCTGCATCATCGTAGGTTTGCAGCTTACAGATACACACCTGAACAGCATACTCAACATTGCAACAGCACAGACATTTTGATGCAATAATTCAGAACAAGAGGTGTCAGTTATCAGGCACTGTTAAATAAACAAAATATTGCAAGAGTGCTAATGTTTTAAGCATGTTTTTATTTTAAGTAAAAAAAACCCCTTCATGTTTTTGTCATTTATAAAGTTTCTATCTCTGCTACCTGGTGTTCCATTTCATGACACACATGGCCTGGCCCAACAAGGTGTCATTTATGTCAGATCTGGCCCTCATAACACCCACTGCTCAGGCTCCACTGGACTGTTTTGGATTGCTAGCTATTGGGTGTGTGTGTGTGCAGATCTGTCCTCACAGAGGAGAGCTTGTACCTGAATAAAACTTGGTCTTAAAGGTGCCACTGGACTGTTTTGGACTGGGTGTCTGGGGGGAGCTCTTCAACTTACCTGGCTGTTTTTTGCTCTGACTGAGGGCTGCTGGGAGCAGGGGGTGGACTTGTTGCATGCGCCCGCCCCCTGGGCTCTTTACTGCTGGAGCTCCACTCCTGCAGGAAATGACCCCTGGTGTCCTTTATAAAGTTTATATCTCTGCTACCTGGCATTACGTTTAATGACACACATGGCTCGGCCCAACAAGGTCTCATTTATGTCAGATCCGGCCCTCAGAACACATGAGTTAGACACCCCTGTTCTACACTGATCAGGTGGTGTAGAAGTCTTCTGTATGCATATACAGAGAAGTTATATAAAGTTCTTTTTATCTCTACAGCAGGAGAGTCTTTGGATGGTTGGATGGGCAATGGGGTTCCTCCCCGAGAATCCAGGAAGCAGAATCCAGGAAGAATCCATCATGTTTTTCGATTAAGGCAGAAAGCATCTGGTGGACTCGCAAAGGCATCGGCATCTGATCCTGCAAACATGAAAACTTCTGCCCTGATTGCAAACGCCATTGATTTCTGTGTACGTTTCCCGCTCTGTTACGCATTGCGAAATGTATTTTCATTCGGAATCTATTTTGCTGCTGCCAAGTCTGTATCGCCTTTTAGCAGGCATTCGTCTGAGCAGAGGGGGTTCGGCAGCCCACTTGTGAAAGCGTGCATTGCTTTGCACAGAGCAGGGGTTCAATACAGTTGAGAGCTAACCTACAAACTCGGGTATCTTTGCTATTTATTTTTTTTAGAAAAAAACCCTGAATTATTTTGCACGCTAAATAGGCTTACGTAACTTTTCATAATCACAGTCCCCTTCACGTTACCGAGGTTATTGAAAATAACGTCAGAGCACATCCCGCTGGACCCGGCCATACTACTGCTGAACTCAACACATACCTCAGATGACAGAGGAGTTCATATATCTGAATTAGCTGCCACTTTGATCGCCACGGCGTGGCTCGTCATCGCTGCCCCATGGAAACCTAAGACACCTCCATCCTTGAACCAGTGGCGGAACAAATGTTGGGGTCACTACGTGATGGACAAAATAGTGGACACATGTGAAACACACACACAGAGACATACAGGGTCACACTCTAGGTTTGTATGGAAGTGGTACACTCTGATAGTATACTTTACAGAAACGGATTGTTAGGTCCGGGAGGGGCTGGGCGGTTTATGGACGGGATCCAGGATGTGTAGACAGGAATTTTTGATAGAGAGCAGGTTCACCTCAGATTTGTTGTATCAGAGTTAACGGCACTCCTTAACAACGATGGGGGAGACGTTCAGACGAGTACAAGTTTCTTTCACTCCCCTCCGTCCTCCTCCGTCACTCCCCTCCTCCTCCTCCTCCCCAGTTTCACCTGACTTCCCTCTTTTATTCCGTCTTTCGGTTCACCTGGAATCCCACCCATGACCCACCTATTAAAGCACCCGCGCCACCAGCCACAATTCAAAGGGGAATTGGTCTCGGTTGACCTGCCATCCTTCATTCCACCTGTTACGTCTTTGGCGCCTAGCCCAGTGGTTCCCGCTGCCCCGGCCCCCTCCCTTTGTATGTGTTCTATCTCTTTTTGGTTGGGGTGCCAGGACCCCGGGACCTCCCGGAAAGGGTCGTGGGCTACTGTTTCCCAGCCAGTGAGAGCTAACAGGGTGGACTCCTGCATAGGCAGGAGGGGGTTGGTAACGCCCTCCCGACACTGATATACTGCCAGCAAATCTAGGATACACTGAATGGATGCACTTATAGAGTGATAGTTACTTCTGAGGTCTGAGCACTCTCTTGTACAGCTTTTCAAACTAGGTTTATAGTAATGGGTAACACTTAGGTATTACTAATAGGGTACGTAAAAACTATATGGATTGGACACAGTGTAAGTTGAAAATATGAATGTCTGTAATGTCACGGTTATACATTGTCTTGTTGGTTCATACATGTTAGTTCTTATGTATTCTTGACTTATCACCTAATAAAAAACTTATTACATTGTAAAAAAAGAAGAAGAAGAAGAGTAGCCTAAATATTAAAGCCAAACAGAGGGCCAAACTACACAATATGATTTTAAATGAGTTGGGTCCACGTTTGCAAGACTAAGGCATGTGCAGCTCCAAAATTTGGCATATAACTCCCCCAGTGGGCAGTTTCATTGCAGGAAAATGGAACGGGGAGGAAGGCAGGAATCTATTAGTTGTAGATTTTCCGGGCTGTATGGCCGTGATCTTGGCATTGTAGGACCTGATGTTTCGCCAGCAGCTGTGACTGGCATCCTCAGAGGTAGAACACAGAAAGATGGAGTACTCTCTGTGTCAAGGTGAGAAGAAAAATGGTAGGCAGGTAATTTATATCTGCTCAGGAAGGTGGGGTAGGGCTGAGTCATTAACTCGTAGGAGTTCCCCATGTTGTGACATGTTAATGGAGGAGCTTTCCTGAGGAGGTTCTTTTGCATATGGATGGGCTGTTGAAATCCTAATCTTATCCGTAGTTCTATTGTCAGATGTAGAGCATTTTGTGTTTTTCAGGACAGGAAACTATGCCCTATTTATTTTTAAACTCTCTTCTTTCATGTTGAAATGGTGCTTACGTTTATGAATTTCAATGTGTAATCTGTGTAATCTGACATGGTAATTGGATGTGTTGTCCAGCCTTTCAGTGTCTTCATCTTTCTGTGTTTATACCTCTGAGGATGCCAGTCACAGCTGCTGGCGAAACGTCAGGTCCTACAATGCCAAGACCATGGCCACACAACCCGGAAAATCTACAACAACTAATGAACTCCGGCCATGAAAGCCTTTGACCAGGCAGGAATCCCTTCTCCTCCACCACTGTGGTCCTGAGCTGAATCAGGCACCTGCAGATCATTAAAAAGCCATTCCTTACATCTGGACCCTACCCATTAAAAATTGTATTGTGTAGTTTGGCCCATAGTGGACCAATTTTTTTGTTTGTGTGTAGAAGTACCCTTCCGTCATTGGTGTTGTGCAATGCCAGGTCTATTAATAACAAGACCACGGTCCTTAGGGACTTCGTGCTGGAACAACGGGCTGACCTGGCATGCATGACCGAGACCTGGGTGCGGGATGGGGAGACTGTGGCTCTCTCCCAGCTTGCCCCACCTGGGTTCTCGGTCCTCCACCAATCACGGACGAGGGGGCGGGGGGGAGGAGTGGCTATTTTCATTCGGGAGGCTTACTCTTTCAGAGCGCTCCCACCTGTGGAGATCACGGGCTTGGAGTGTGTCGGCCTGATGCTGGAGGCTGAGGAGAGTTTGGCGATCTGGCTGGTGTACCGACCGCCTAACGCACCGGCCAGTAGTCTGCCGTCCCTGCTGGAGGCCGTATCAGGCTGGGCGTTGGAGCACCCTAGACTGGTAGTCATGGGTGATTTCAACGTCCATGCCGATGACGCGACCTCCAGCCGGGCTACGGACCTAGTGTCGTCCATGGCGGCACTGGGACTCTCTCAGTACGTATCGGCTCCCATGCATCGGGCTGGTCATACGCTC
>NW_015169881.1:86438-115626 GCF_001447785.1 Gekko japonicus | reverse complement strand
GTGGAAGGTCAGTAGTTCAGCAGTGTGCCGCATGATGGAGTGAGCTCCCGTCTCTAGTTCCAGCTCCTGCCAACCTAGCAGTTCGAAAGCAAGAGATTGCAAGTAGATAAATAGGTACCACTTCGGTGGGAAGGTAACAGCATTCCGTGTGCCTTGGTGTTTAGTCATGCCGGCCACATGACCACGGAAACGTCTTCGGACAGCGCTGGCTCTTCGGCTTTGAAACGGAGATGAGCACCGCATCCCTAGAGTCGGACTTGACTGGCTTTCAAGCAAGGGAACCTTTACCTTTACCTTAAGGTTGTAAATCGCCCAAAGCCTGCTAGCAGGGTGGGCGATGAAGAAGAAGAAGAAGGTAAGATGCCTCAATATTTCTATAATCTTGATATCCCTCTGCGTCGCAGAGCCTTTTTCCTGGCCAGGGTGAATGCATTTCCTTCTAGAATACTCTACGGCAGATACCATCAAATCCCAAGGCAAGAACGGCTGCGTCCTTGCGGTCTTAGCTCCCTGGACACAATGGAGCATATCATGGTCGAATGTCCCCTATAAGATTCACCTCGTGAAAAATTGCTTTCCACTTGGCTTCATCCTAAATGTTATCTGAGTAATAAGTCAAAATAACAATTTCTTTTGAACGACGTGGTCCCTGAGATCACCCGTGATGTTGCCAAATTTCTCACAGAAGTTCTTAAAGCACAACATTTTAGATAGTGCTATTCTCGACTGCACCTCATTTATATGGAATCTCAGACCTTAATTTTTATGGCGCAATGTTCTAATCTGTTTTATGACTGATGATAGGCCAATAAAGGTCTATGAATGAATGAATGAATGAATGAATGACTACTTTAATGAAACATCTTCAGCTGCCTCCTAAAGGTCGGAAGTGAGGGGGCCAGGCCCCCCCGGAAACACTGCTACTAGAGTATGGCAACAAGAAGGAAACTATCTGGGATTGTATGGTGTCAGGGATGGGACTGTCGCCTGAAGATCCGTTGTAATCCCAGGGGGTCTCCAGGTACCACCTGGAGGGTAGCAGCCCCAAGGCATTGCACAGTCCGTTCCTTTCAACAATCTGGTGGATACATAAAATCTTCTCCTCTTCCACACTCACGCTCAGCGATCCAAGGTCCAGGGCAAAACTTAGATCCCTTCCACCTGGAAATTCTTACTCAAACTCACTCTTTGACCAGAAGGGAATGGATGCACATTATTGAAACATATGCTGGTTTTCAAACGGCAAATAATTTCTTCTAATAGCACCATCTGGGGGCACGTGTCCGTGAGAGAGTTCAGCATTCTAGCCTGCAATATCTTTGCCTTTCATCTTTCCTGATTCTAAAGCAAGAGACACTATGTCTTATGTTTTTCTTTTTTTAAATAAAAAACAACAACTTTGTACTTTGTGAATAGATTTCTCCTGCTGGATTCGGAAAACAGCCATCGGGGCTCTTAGATGCAGTGAATGGAGATGATTAATTCATAAATACCAAAGCTGGTGTTATTTTTAGCAGAGGTGGCTCAGTGCAGGTGCGGATGCTCAAAGAACGGGAGTGGGAACAACTTTAGATCATGTAAATATGTTTGTCTGAGGCTAAATATTATTACTGCCATGTCCTATTTGAGGTTGTAAAAACAAGCCACGTTCAGGGACCAACGTTCAATTCCACTCTGACCAAATTCATAGCATGTACAGAAGAAGAAGAAGAAGAAGAAGAAGAAGAAGAAGAAGAAGAAGAAGAAGAAGAAGAAATTGGATTTATACCCCACCCTTCAGTACCCAAACGAATGTTAGAGTGGTTTACAATCTCCTTTCCCTTCCCCTCCCCACAACAGACACCCTGTGAGGTGGGTGGGGCTGAGAGAGCTCTTTCAAGGACTGCTCCTGAGAGAACAGCTCTGAAAGAACTTGTGACTGACCGAAGGTCACACCAGCAGCTGCATGTGGAGGAGTGGGGAATCCAACCCGATCCTCTCAGGTCAGAGTCCGCACTCCTAACCTCTACACCAAACTGGCTCTCAGACTTAAAACATTCCTATTCATAAAAATGGAGGAGAAGAGAATGATGGAAGCCCCTTTGGATCTCTGCTCGGGGAAGAAAGTCAAAGTTAAAATTTGGATTAGGGTTGCCGAGTCTGGATTGGAAAATATCTGGAAATTTGGGAGTGGGGACTGGGGAGGGCAGGGTTGGGGGAGGGCATTCAGTGGGGTATAACGCCATGGAGTCCACCTTCCACAGGAGCCATTTTCTCCAGGGCAACTGATCTCTGTCACCTGAAGGTTGGCAATTGTAAGGACAACAGTGCCAGCTGGTTACCTATCACAATGGGGGTTGGAGGAGTGGTAACCACTCTGCTGCTTTCTCTTGCTCCCGCCTTTCCTGCCTGCCTGCCAGTGGATCAAAGCAAAGTCTTTCCTCACCAACTTAGCATGTGTGCATCCAGTCCAGCATCCCATCTCACACAATGGCCAACCAGTTCCTCTGGAGTGCCAACAACAAGGAATAGTGGCCAAGGCCTTCCTAAGAACATAAGAAGAGTCCTGCTGGATCAGACCAGTGGTCCATCTAGTCCAGCATCCCGTCTCACACAGTGGCCAGCCAGTTCCTCCAGAGGGCCAATAACAGGGCACAGAGGCTGAGGCTTTCCTAAGAACATAAGAAGCGGCCTGCTGGATCAGACCAATAGTCCTTCTAGTCCAGCATCCTGTCTCACACTGGCCAACCAGTTCCTCTGGAGGGCCAACAACAGGGCATAGACGCCAAGGCCTTCCTAAGAACATCAGAAGAGCCCTGCTGGATCAGATCAGTGGTCCATCCAGTCTAGCATTCTGTCTCACACACCGGCCAACCAGTTCCTCTGGAGGGCCAACAACAGGTATAGAGGCCGAGGCCTTCCCCTGGTGTTTGCTTCTGGCTCTAGGAGGTTCATCTTAGGCTGTGGAAGTGCTTCTAGAGCACAGTAGAACAGCTAGATCGAAGTCTAGTAGAACCTCAGAGACTACCAACATTTTTGGGGTCTAAAGTTTCCAGAGTCAGAATGCCCTTGCCCCTACCCTGAAAAATCTCCTTCGTGTCTAAGGTGCTACTGGACTCAAATCAAGCTGCTGTACTGCAGACCAAGATGGCTGCCCTCCAAAATTAACACAAAACTAGTAATTTCAGAGGAAAGAGTTGTATGAGAGATACTTGCCACCACAAGGGGGCAATTTGACCTCAGACATTCTGTTTTCCAAACGTCTCCATCCACAAAAACTTATCACTGCTGCCTTTTTTAAAAAAAAAAGTCATAAGGCTGGCAGACAAAAGCAGATCTCCGAATGGCGATGCAAAATAATCAGCCGCCCTCCGACATTAGCGAAGAGCCTCCAAATAGTCTTGTTTTGTTCAGAAGACCTGACAAGGTTGACTGACAGGGGGGAGATGTTAATAAGCAAAAGAGCAAAGGTAGGGAAGGAAGGAAGCTTACAGGGGAACGGACGGGTTTTTGCGGGGATTCGGGCTTTCGGGCAGAGAGTTCGGCGGCTCACGAAGTTCCGGCCTACTTTGATTTGTGCTCTTTTAGCAGCCTTTAATGAGGCGCTGGAGAAATCCCTCGGGGGATTATTACAGTGGTGTTTTTCCCTGTTATTCACGCTGACGCTAGATGACAGATTGAGCGCCTTCCTTGCGAGGATGCTGGGTCTGAGCCGTCGGAGAGAGAGATTTTAAAGAGAAGGAAGAGACTGGGCATATATCAAGGCATTAATAACACAGAGGCCCTTCGATGTCCCATCTGTTTCATTTAGTTCTTAGGGAGCGGCTGGACGGGTAGTTTACTTCAGCTTGAACTTCTGTTTCGCAGGCAACCTCTTGATTTCATTTTCGAGATATGAGCAAAAACAGCACAGCTGGATGCTCTTCATTGGGCTCCCATGCGGAGAGTCCAATCTAAATGTACGGAAATGGTGATTATTTTTCCAACTCGCTGCCGGTGTTCAGGAAATTCAAGAGGGCTTTTCTGCACAGGCAATAGAGTTGCAGCGCACTAGACGATTTGCAAAGTTACTTGGGAGAAAATTGTCGGGGACTGTGGTCTGACTCTATACTACTGTGTATACCTTGCCGAAACTGGAAACCTGCTGTGGAGTTTTTCATCATTCAATGTGTCATGTTCATACTTAGGCTTTGCTTCAGTTCTTATTTTAGACTTCTGGCTTGTTCCGCATAGGGTTGTCAGGTCAACCGGCAGGGGGTGGGTGGGACTTGCTAATAGAAAGAGAAAGGGCCACTCTTCCACACAAAGACGCTGATTAGTTTATAGTTAAAATGTAACTGGTTTTGAAATTGGATATTTATTTTTTTCTGTGGTTTTATATTCTCTATGACCTTTAGTTTTGTTAATGCAATAATAGCCCAATGTATAATAATAATAATAATAATAATAATAATAATAATAATAATAATAATAATAACAGGAGGAAGAAGAAAAGAAGAAGGAAGGAAGGAAGGAAGGAAGGAAGGAAGGAAGGAAGGAAGGAAGGAAGGAAGGAAGGAAGGAAAGAAGAAAGAAAAAAAGAAAGAAAAAAAGGAGGAAAGAAAGAAAGAAAGAAAAATGGGGGGAAAAGAAAGAGAAAGGTCCAGGCCACGTAGCTGGTACTGCACAGGAAGTGACGTCATCACACCAGTGACTCTGGTATTTGGGCAAAATCTCTACAGTAAAACCGCCTTCTACCATAGAGTTTTTTGCCCAAATACTAGAGCAGCACCCAGAAATTGCTGGTGTGATGTTGTCAGTTCCTATGCGACAAGGGACACAAGGGGGGGGGGAACTTAACCCTGACACCTGGGATCCAGAACCTAAAAAGGACCGACAATCGTATGAAAATATATATCGTATGAAAAAATATATGTATTTATTAACAAAGCATTAAGAAGCATATAAGGGCCCAATCATACCTCAGGTCAAAATGCCAAAATTTAGCACACCAGGGCCAATGGACTTGACCTGATGCGTTTGATCTCTGAAGAAGGCCTATACATCTCCTAGACTGCCCTCTTTCTCATTTAGGCTCCAAACGAATCCATATGCACATATTTATTTTTGTTATTTATGGTCCACCGCTCTCGCTAGGTCATCACCAAGATCCAAGAAACAAAGCAATAAGATCCGGGTTGTAGAAATCTGGGACCAACCAGAAATCTGAAAACAGAACTGAAGCAAACCATGAGTGTTAACATGACACAGTCGACGGTGCAAAAATGATATAGGAAGACCCTACTTACAGCAACAGATAGTGCGATGCACAGTGGTATAGTCCACAGTTCTGATCCTTTCCCCCAAGCATCTTTCTGAACCCTGTTGTACCCACTCCACTAATATTGGAAGGTATTCAACAACAACAACAACAACAACAACAAGACAAGCCTTTATTGGCATATACATGTAGATACAATAATCGAAATACAAAATCTGTGCAGAGTAAAATTAGAGTTGCAGAATAAATAAACAGAGGCCCCGGTCACACGAGCGGGAAAATCCGTCGGGGAAGGGAGGCATATTAGATGCGGAGCTAAAAGAAGCACGGGAGCGCGATCTTATACTCCCCCGCGGCTCTGTTCTCCCACCGTCGGCACCCGATCACACTGAGGAGGCAACGGCGTAGTCCCAGCGAGGCAACACGGCGGTCCTGCGTTAGTGCGCATGCGCGGGTCACGGATGGCTGCAGGATGCTACGGGCTGCCGGCGCGTCCACGATCCCACGCCCGCCGTTGCTGCGGATCTCCCGGTAGGTACTCCATTTTCCCTAGTACTTTTTCGATCCGCATTTTCGGTTGGATGCGACGGGTTAGGGCCGGGTGCACGACACTTGCCAGATGTTGGTATCTGATTTCGCCAGTTTGATCCACCCTTAATCCATCCCCTCTGCGTACCTAATTCTCCATGTGACCGGGGCCAGAGTAACAGCATAATAAAACCTAATTCAAGTATCACTTATCAGGATGTGTGACCATGGCACTGCAAAGAAATTTTGCTACTATTTCAGTTATTTCTGTTTCTGGGTTATCAAGCAAAAAAGGGATCTTAAAATCTCTAAGTCTATAAAAGTTGGGCTAATATGGTATACAGAAGATCCCGACGGGTCGCCAGATAGAGAGGGCACTGGAGAAGAGCATGGGCGACAGCTTCGACACAGTCCTTCATACAAGGACAGCACATGCTAGGATAGGGAATCTCTTGGAATCTGTCATAAGATAGCTGAAGGAAGAACATAAAATCTAGCCAAGGATATGGCTCTACGCACATTTGGAGCTATGAGTTGATAGAGGTAAACAGCTGGGACATTGGAAGGTATTTATTAATACTCTACAGAAGCCAGGCGGAAAGGGGATCTGTTCTCTGAGCCAAATGCACAGACTGTAACCAGGGGTCATTTCCTGCAGAAGCACACAGGAGCGGAACTCCGGCAGTAAAGAGCCCAGGGGGCGGGCACATGCAACAAGCCCCACCCCCTGCTCCCAGCAGCCCTCAGTCAGAGCAAGAAGCAGCCAGGTAAGTTGCAGAGCACCCCCCTGGCCCCCCGGCCCAAAACAGTCTAGTGGCACCTTTAAGACCAGGTTTTATTCAGGTACACGCTCTCCCTCCTCTGCAAGGACAGATCTGCACGTCCCGTCCCCCCCAATAGCTAGCAATCCAAAACAGTCCAGTGGAGCCTGAGCGGTGGGTGTTGCCTTCTGACACCCTTCCGGTGATGTCAGGGGGTGTGGCATATGCAAATAAGTTATGCTAATGAGCTTCTGCTCCTCTTTTTCTACGAAATGACCCCTGACTGTAACTATCAATTGTCATCTGTTATTCAACCCAAACATATAACTGCCAGAAGAGGAAAAGGTTGCAGAACAGAGGTGAGTGATACTTGGGCCTCTGAATGGCTCTTTCTTACACACCCAGGGAAATGCTGATCGCCACTTTGGGGTCAGGAAGCAATTTTTCTCCAGGCCAGTTTGGCCAGGGATCCTGGGAGTATTTTGTCATCTTCTGGGCATGGAGCAGGGGTCACTGGAGGCGCGTGGGGGGGAGGTATCTGTGAATGTCCTGCATTGTGCAGGGGGCTGGACTAGATGACCCTGGAGGTCCCTTCCAACTCTACGATTCTACAATTCATTCCTTCACAGACTCCTTTTACTCCAGAGCTGAAAAGAAGAACTTCATGGTGTATGTGTGTGTGAAACTGTGACTCTCTGTCATTTGACCTCTAGCATCATATGTCATTTCCCCCTTTTCTGAGCAAATTCACAAAAGAGGGGGGGGGTGACTATTGTTAGAAAAGGAACGAGGAAGCGAATTAGGTTAATGAAGAGCTGCAAGGCATGGGAAAAATGACATCGGGTGAGCTCTGGAGATAAGATGAAATCTCTCAGGAACGCAGCCTTTCCTAACCCGATCGTGCTCCCCTTAGATGCTCTGCAGTCATGGGAAAAGTAAAGTCCCACCGAATAATTACCCTGTCCTCAATGGCCTGGGCAAGCCCTTAAGCAGGGTCCGCCCTGGTTAGTACTTGGGTAGGTGACTCCAAAAGAACTCCAGGGCTGTTTTGCAGACATGGGTGAAGGCAAACCTATTCTTCTCTTGCCTTGAAAACCCACGAAGGGTCAGTTTTGTGTAGTGGTTAAGAGCAGTGGACTCTAATCTGAGAGAACCGGGTTCGATTCCCCACTCCTCCACATGCGGCTGCTGGTGTGACCTTGGGTCAGTCCCAGTTCTCTCAGAGCTGCTCTCTCATGAACAGTTCTTGAACGAGCTCTCTCAGCCCCACCTACCTCACAGGGTGTCTGTTCTGGGGAGAGGGAGGGAAGGAGACTGTAAACTGCTCTGAGACTCTGAGTGAAGGGTGGAGTATAAATCCACTACCACCACCACCACCACCACTAGTAGTAGTAGTACTGTTGGCCATGTCTTTTTTTTGTATTTTTCATTTGTGCATATGTGTGCATGTGAGTGTGTGTGCCCTTGGAAGTCATGGCGACCTCTGGTGACTGACTGCATGCGCACCTGGAAGTCATGGCAACCTCTGGTGACTAATGTTCCCTCTAAGCTGAGTTAGTGTGAGCTGGTTCACAGTTTTTTAGCCTCCAGCTCACACATTTTTGTCTCAGCTCAGGAAGGATGGCTCCAGAGCAAACTAATTTATGCAGCAGCCAAATCACTTGCTCACAACTTTCAGTCGCTCACAAAGTCTTTTCTCAGATGACTCCACAGCTTAGAGGGAGCATTGCTCCTGGGGGCCTGGAGGATATTCAGAGAGGTGGCTGAATAAAGCCTGCCCCCACCTCCCGCCACTGGTATTCCAAGGAGGTCTCCCATCCAGGGAGTTGCTAGAGTTGACCCTGCTTAGCTTTAGAAATCTGATGAGATTGGGCTTGCCTGAGGAGGAGATTGGATTTATACCCCACCAGTTGGGTATAGTGAGAGCCAGTTTGGTGTAGTATTTAAGTGTACAGACTCTAATCTGGGAGAACAGGGTTTGATTCCCCACTCCTCCACTTGCAGCTGCTGGGTGACCTTGGGCAAGCCATAGTTCTGAGAAGAGCTGCTGGGGGACCTTGGGTCAGTCACAGTTCTGTCAGAGCTGTTCTCTCAATGACAGTTCTGGAAAGAGCTCTCTCAGCCCCACCTACCTCACAGGGTGTCTATTGTGGGGAGGGGAAGGGAAAGGAGTTTGTAAGCCGCTCTGAGACTCCGAGTGAAGGGTGGGGTATAAATCCAATATCCTCCTCCTCCTCTTCTTCTTCACTACCCCAAGGAGTCTCAGAGCATCTTATAATCTCCTTCCCTTCCCCTCCCCACAACAGACACCCTGGGAGGTAGGTGGGGCTTAGAGAGCTCTGAGAGAACTGCCCTTGAGAGAACAGCTCTGACAGAACTGTGACTGACCCAAGGTCACCCAGCAGCTGTGCATGGAGGAGCGGGGAACCAAACCCGGTTCTCCCAGAATAGAGTCCACACACTTAGCCATCACACCAAACTGGGCTCTCAGTGATGAGACGGCTTGTTAGGGTGGGGTGGGGGAAGGACACAGAGGCATGTGGGTCAGAGGGCGGGAAGTGAGGCATAAGTCGGGGGGCTTGGTGGGAGGCAGAGGAGAGGAGGGGGTCCTCAGGCACTCTCTGCCCAAGGCCCTCCGTAATTTGGTACTGCCCCCATGCCTGTTCATTAGATCCACATTTTTAGTCTGATTTACACATCTGTGTTAGTCTGCACAATGTGAGTGGGCCCTCAAGGACATGAGGTCACAGAGAGGAAACACACATATCAATTCATCCCCAAAGCCTTTCATTGGAATTAGCGTCACACAGTTGGTTGCTGGCCAACGAGTGCATGTCGTCCCCCTGTGCAGAAAATCAGAACGAGGGACACGCGAGAATCACGCCTGCATGTGGCACTCTGTATGGTCTGGGGAAGGTGATCCAAAGAAACTCAAGAAGAAGAAGAAGAAGAAGAGGAGGAGGAGGAGGAGGAGGAGGAGATTGGATTTATACCCCGTCCTTCACTACCCAAAGGAGTCTCAGAGTGACTTACAAACTCCTTTTATTTGTTTATTTCTTTATTTATTTTTGACATTTTTACCCTGCCCTCCCCGCGAGCATGTTCAGGGTGGCTTACAAGGAGCAGAGCCCACGTAAAACACAATAAAAGCAATAAAACCATTAAATCACAGATAAAAATAAAGTGCTCCGTGAAAACACGATGGTCCCCGAATAAATCTCATGATGGTAACAGTCAGTTTTTTGGGGGGTGATCTTGTCCTGTAGTTGGTCCCAAGTAAGTCCGGTGGTACCAGTGCCACGTGGTGTTGTAAAAGATCTTCCTGGGGCCATCCCTAGCCCCGTTGTTATCCACACATTGTTATCCCCGTTGTTTTCCTTCCCCTCCCCACAACAGACACCCTGTGAGGTCAGTGGGGCTGAGAGAGCTCTGACAGAAACTGCTCTTTTTCAAGGACAGCTGTGCCAGAACTATGGCTTGCCCAAGGTCATCCAGCAGGTGCGAGTGGAGGAGCGGGGAATCAAACCCAGTTCTCCCCGATTAGAGTCCACGGACTTAACCACTACACCAAACTGGTGGGCAGCTTTCTTTCTCGTGGTAGACAAAGGACACACAGAACCGTGCACACGACGAGAGCGGATTTCCCAGCATGCCTTGGTTTCCCTTCCTCTCTCTCTCTCTCTCTCGCCTATGGTTTATAAGCACGTTATCAGATAGGGGCGAGTTATTTCCCCCTTCTTTGAATCTTTCTGCAGGTAGGACCACAGCATTAGGCGAGGGGTGTTTCTCCTTTGACTCGTTTTATCGGAGTCGGCGTGTTAATTAGATCCCGGGTTTGGTTTGTTTGACTGTGAAATATAATTCCGTTATCAGTGAAACCACATTCCGCCCTAGGTGATTTCCGCTTAAGCTTTAATCTTTCCTCCTCTTCTTCTTCTCCTTTTTTTTTTAAAAAAAAATAAATCCCATGAAATAAAGGCTATTACCTTACTTGGGCTTTCTCTAAATAGAGTTCTGCTAGGGTGGGTGGGGGGCGGTTGGGTGGGGGGGGGGGGATTGCCGATTTCTTTTTGAAAGTTTGATAAAAGGTAACTTTGCGGCTTGTTCGAAATTAATTATGCTAAGAAACATCGACAGAGCTCTACCGGGAGGCCTTCCTCATAATCCAGGCATGTCATAGAGCGGGCGCATTGTTTATCCAAAGAAATGAATGGGAAGATTTCGCAACCCTCGAAACAAAAGGGGACACAAAATCCAAAGCGGGCTTGGCAAATTCACAATTAAACGGCTTACTTGAGTGCTAACGGTTTTAACTTTGTCGTTTTCCCAGCAGAAAGCTGAGAAGTGCGCGGAGGCCCATCTTCGTAAGAAGTCTTTTAAGTTCTTGGTGGAAGAGAGGCCTTGAGGTGGCTTTGGAATAATTTGTCTTTTTTTTTTTTTGCCAAATAAGCACTAACACACAGACGTGAGCTAGGGATGCCAGTCTCCAGGTGGGACCTGGGGATCTCCCGGAATTACAGCTCATCTCCAGACTATAGAGATCAGTCCCCCTGGAGGAAATGGATGCTTAGGAGGGTGGACTCTATGGCACTGTACCTCACTGAGGGTCCCTGTCCTCCATCCCCCCAGAATCATAGAATGATAAGAGTTGGAAGGGACCTTGCAGGTCATCTAGTCCAACCCCCTGCACTCTGCAGGAGCACAGCCGAAAGAGAGCCCTACAACATACCCGAAAGATGGTCGTCCAGCCTCCTCTTGAAAACGTCCAGCGAAGGAGCATCCACCACCTCCCGAGGCAGTCTGTTCCACTGCTCAACCACTCTGACAGTCAGGAAGTTTCTCCTGATACTTAGCCAGTATCAACTCCCTTATAATTTCCACCCATTCGATCTAGTCTTGCAATCTGGAGCAAGAGAGAATAGATCTGCTCCATCTTGCTCTGTATTCTTGGTGCTTGGGGTGGGGGGGAGCAACAGTGGGAGGGCTTCTAGTGTCCTGGCCCCACTGGTGGACCTCCTGAGGGCACCTGGTATCGTTGGCCACTGTGGGACAGAATGTTGGACTAGATGGGCCATTGGCCTGATTCAACATTGGCTTCTCTTATGTTCTACATGACAGCCCTTCAAATACTTGAAGACTGCCATCATGTCCCCTCTAAGCCTTCTCTTTCCCAGGCTAAACATGCCCAACTCTTTCAGCCTTTCCTCATCAGACTTGGATTCCAACGCTCTTGCCATCCTGGTTGCCCTCTTCTGGACAGGCTCTTCTGGACAAATCTCCAGGAGTTTCTGGATTTGGCAGCTCTAACACCTCCCGTCCCCTGCCAGTGCCTGGGTGTGTGTGTGTGTGGCAACCCTAGATGTGACCTACACAATGGCAAATTCACATTAAAGGAGTGTGGCACCAGAATAATAACAAACAGAAAAACTGAGGGAAATCTAGAGTAAAAGGACATGGAAATCACATATGACGGAAAAGGTGTCAGGTGGGGACTTACCTGAGAAAAAGAAAGGCTCAGGCTTCATTGCCAGTGTCACACAGGGAGAAGAAGAAGAGGAAGAAGAAGAACAAAAGCAAGAAGAAGAAGAGGAGGAGAGGTGAAGGAGATTGGATTTATACCCCGTTCTTCACTCGGAGCCTCAGAGTTTCTTACAATCTCCCTTCCCTTCCCCTTCCCACAACAGACACTCCGTGAGGCAGGTGGGGCTGAGAGAGGTCTTTTGAGGACCGCTCTTGAGAAAAAGAGCTCTGAGAGAACTTGTGACTTACCCAAGGTCACACCAGCAGCTGCATGTGGAGGAGTGGGGAATCAAACCCAGTTCTCCCAGGCTGGAGTCTGCTCTCTTAACCACTACACCGAACACTAGTGATGTTCAGGCAACACTCTGATATCTAGGCAAAAACTCTATGGTAAAACCAGCTCCTACCATAGAGTTTTTGCCCTAATCCCAGAGTGTCGCCTGGACATTGCTGGTGTGATGATGACGCCCCTTCCTGTGAGATTCTGGTGACAACGCCCGAGCCTTTCTCTTTCTCCAGGTAAGTCCCCCCAACAGGGGGTGTGGCAACCCTACATAACAGAAAGAGGGGAGGATTTTTTGTTAGGAAAGGGTGAAAGTGTTATTAAGGCAAAGCCACGCTAAAGCAACAGGGACAGACCCAATGCACAGATCTCATTTGAGTCTCTCATCCTTGTACCCTGATGGATTAAGCCTTAATGCGGCAAAGCAGGGTGGGCTTTCAAGACCACATCGTCATTAACACCGCACTGTGTGCAATCTCTCCACCCCCACCCCCCCGAATCTCTGCGTTTCTTGCTCTGGAGTGCAAAACGGTTAACAACCAAGAAATGCAGGATATCTTAACCCTGCCAGATCAGGTTCCTGGCTTCACTTGAGTACAGCTCATTTCCTTTTTATAAGCAGCAACAGCAATAAAGCAATCTTTGCCTGCCCGTTGTCCCGATCCCCTTAACCACTACATCAAACTGAGAGCCAGTCTGGTGTTGTGGTTCAGTGCGCGGACTCTAATCTGGGACAGCCGGGTTTGATTCCCCACTCCTCCACATGCAGCTGCTGGATGACCTTGGGCAAGCCATAGTTCTGTCAGAGCTGTCCTTGAAAGAACAGTTCTTGAAAGAGCTCTCTCAGCCTCAACTACCTTGCAGGGTGTCTGTTCTGGGGAGGGGAAGGGAAGGGAGATTGTGAGCCGCTCTGAGACTCTGAGTGAAGGGTGGGGTATAAATTCAATCTCCTCCTCCTTCTTGTTTTACAAACAGTGCTTGGAATTGCAATACCAAGAAACCATTTTCCCTTTGGAATTCTCCACAGATGTGTTTGTGACCCCTCCCCCCCTGCAGGGTAGACAACCTTGACCCAGACGGCGACATCTTGCTGAATTTGTATAGTTACCAACTCTGGGCTGAGAAATTCCTGGAGACTTGGGAGTGGAGCTTGGGGAGGGGCCTCAATGGAGTATAATGCTGTTGAGTACGTTGGGAGATTTGGTTCACAGAGCAGAGTTTTGCCCCGTCATAGAAACGTGATCCTGAGTGCGGTAAATAAATCTCCCAAGAAGTATATTGCAAAAAAGGGAAACGTAACGTTGACTCAAGTAGATCCAGTTGACATTCAGGTTGCTGGAGAAAGGAGAGAGAAAGAAGCCTCATCGAAAGAGTACTTTCCCGGTCACCGATGGCCAGCTAATCCGGCACCACATGTATGTGATCGTGAAGGCATTGTCTCTACAGGAGAGACCTGCAGAGACACATGGAAGGCCATGTGAAGGAAGTGAGAGGACAGAGAGGAGAGGAGAGATTGTAGCACGGCGAAAGGGGCCTAAGCCCAAGCAAAGAGCACCAGATCAACGGGAGGAGAAGAAAGTTTTTTTTTTAATCGTTTATTTTCATTTTTCATTAAGAAAGAAAGTAACATAACAAACATAGTATCCTCTCGGAGTCTTATCCATCTTGTTCTAACCATTCGTACAAACGCTTCCATCTTTTTTCAAACACTTTATCATCCTTCCCTTTAAGTATTAAGCTTAACTTATCTATTTCTGCCATTTCCAATAATTTACACACTAGATCTTCTTTCTTTGGGATATAGTCCTGTTTCCAAAACTTCGCTAGCAAAATTCTTGCAGTAGTAAGGATTATCACAATAATGTATTTATCTTTCCACCTGTAGGCCTCTGGTAACATATTTAACAGCATTATTTCCGGAGTTAGCTGGATTTTTATGTTTATTAGCTTCCAGATTATGTCCTGTATCATTTTCCAAAAATTTTGCACCTTTGGACACCTCCACCACATATGAATGAAGGTGCCCACATTGTTATGACATTTCCAACAATTTTTAGAAAATGCTGGATTACACTTGGCTAATTTATCTGGCGACCAGATTTTCCTATCCATTCATTAAAAATAATAAAAATATAACTTCTAAATCATTCGCAAAAGTCACATTGCCAAAACAACTCAAAGATGGAGAGACTGATATAGCAAAGCACTGCAACTTTGGAGGGGGCCAGGGGGAAGGGAGAAAATAAGAAATCCTCTGCATTTTTAAAAATGTGAGTTGAAATAATAATATCATAAAGACAATTCTGATTGTGGTCCTTATTTCATGGTAGAAAGTTTATTGGCCAGGTTCAGTCGGCGAAGAACGCTTTAAACAGACTGAACCTAGAGCAACCCAGGCTCCAGGGTTTTATACAGCAACAAGGTTACACGTCACATCTTACATCATCAGAGTGGAATTTTCCCCTAACTAGGCTTATTTTTCCCGCCCAAAACAAACAAGCTTACTTCTGCCCCTAATGGCTGGAATGTGACCAGCAACTATCCCCTTATATGGTCAAAGAATAATAAATGCCTGTTTCAGGGTCAGAGGGCTGGTTCCGGGTTATGACAAAGGTCCTTTCCACACTAGATCTTAAATCCTGGTTCAGCCCTGTCCCCGGACTTACATTCTACACTACATTCGAGTTCACCCCTGTAATTATCTCGAGGTTTTTTTTGTTTCCACATAACGTTGAGGTCATCCCAGTTTCGCCCCACACTTGTCCCGGGATAAACGGATGCTGTTATAACCAGGGATAAATGCAAGGAGTATTGTGTCGCGAGTTTTGAACTCTGATAAAACCAGGGATGAGAGTGTGCAAAGGACAAAAGAGAAGCACCCCGTTCAAGGAGATAACACCTATACACACCTAGAGTGATGTAAGGTAAAGGTAAAGGTTCCCTTGCTCGAAAGCCAGTAGAGTCCGACTCTAGGATTGCGGTGCTCATCTCCATTTCAAAGCCGAAGAGCCAGCGCTGTCCAAAGACGTTTCCGTGGTCATGTGGCCAGCATGACTAAACACCAAGGCGCACGGAACGCTGTTACCTTCCCACCAAAGTGGTACCTATTTATCTACTTGCAATTTCTTGCTTTCAAACTGCTAGGTTGGCAGGAAGAGTGATGTACCATCCCGCAATATTTAGGCATGCTGAGTCTCTCACTCCAACAAAGTAAAACCTCCAATGCAGCCATTTTCTCCATGGGAACTGATCTCTGTCTTCCGGGGATCCGTTGCCATTCTGGGAGATCTCCAGACCCCACCTGGGGGTTGGCATCCTAGTATTCTACCACCCCTGGTACTGGAGGCTTGCTTCAGAGACCTCTCTCTTTCAAAGGTTTCTGGGGTGAATTCTTGGACTCCTATTTGGTACACTGGGCAGCAGTCTGAACTGTTGGGCCCCTGTTGTGGGCTGGCCCTGAAGCATATCCAGTACCCCCCCAGAATCTCTGTGCAGCGTAAGGGAAGATAAAGAGCATGCAGTCTGTTAAATACTGGGTTCCATGGATGAGCAGACCCCAAGCCTAGTGATCAGCTCAGTTTTATTAGTGATTCAGCAGGTATAGGACTAAACTCTAAGGCCACAGCCCTGTTTAAATAGCATGCAATTGCCACACCCAACCACACCCAACTCCCACTGATAGGCTATTTACATAACATTAATTCCTCATTGGTCACCTCTAGAGTCCTGGTGGGCTATTGTTCTAGAGCAGTGGTGGCGAACCTATGGCACGGGTGCCAGAGGTGGCACTCAGAGCCCTCTCTGCGGGCACGCGTGCCATCGCCCCAGGCAGTCCCAGACCATCATTAAAGTGTCGAATTCTCTGCCAAATAATTTTAAGTAAATGAAAGCATTTGGGATTGCTGTCCTTACTTTGTTTGGATCATCTTGAGTTAATGTGTGGGTTGTTTTTTCTAAAGTAAAACCTCAGTAAAGGTAAAGGTTCCCTTGCTCGAAAGCCAGTCGAATCCGACTCTAGGGTTGCGGTGCTCATCTCCGTTTCAAAGCCGAAGAGCCAGCGCTGTCCGAAGACGTTTCCGTGGTCATGTGGCCGGCATGACTAAACACCAAGGTGCACAAAACGCTGTCACCTTCCCAATGAAGGGGTACCTATTCATCTACTTGCAATTTCTTACTTTCGAACTGCTAGGTTGACAGGAGCTGGAACTAGAGACGGGAGCACACTCCATCATGCGGCACCCGGGTCTCGAACTGCTGAACTACTGACCTCCCATAGCCTGCAGTTCAGCGTCTTAACCACTGGAGCTGCCGCAGCTCCAAAACCTCAGTATTCAGGTTAAATGGCCGTGTTGGCACTTTGCGATAAATAAGTGGATTTTGGGTCGCAGTTTGGGCACGCGGTCTCTAAAAGGTTCGCCATCACTGTTCCAGAGCTTCAAGCTCAGCCAGTCTCTGGTAGAAACAGTCCTGGAATGTTCCAGTCCCAATATATAACACAGTCTTTGAGGCAATGTCCACCATTATCAATCTTCTCACTGTGGAGTCCTTGATAAGCTTCGAAGAAGCCTCAAGTTTCCCTCACAAAACACTGTTTGAAATCCACGAGGCTACGCTGAAAACCATAATGCCGTCCTCCTACAACTCAGCCTGCCTGTGCTGTATATAGGGCTGGCCACAGAGGAATAGACCCAGATAGAGCATTTCCAAAGCTGAGCACATGGGAATTGCTCGGTTTCTGCTTTCTCCAAACAAACACGGGGATTTTGTTTAATTTTTTTTAAATTAGATTTTTCCCCTTTATTTAATTACAAGTTCAACTCACAGGAAACATCACCAACATGCAATGAAATGACTTACTGAGATAGTTTCCCACATAAATATAAAAAGAAAATTAAAAATTAAAAATATAAATAAATATCTGTACACAAAATTAGATATAAATTCCATCTAAACTGAAACGACAGTGAGATATAATACACTCGAAAGAGTGACTGGTATCCTAGTAATATCTGCGTTAAAAGAATTGTACAATTTGGTCTAAAAAACTTTAGGTAAAGGTAAAGGTTCCCTTGCTCGAAAGCCAGTTGAGTCCGACTCTAGGGTTGCGGTGCTCATCTCCATTTCAAAGCCAAAGAGCCAGCACTGTCCGAAGACATTTCCGTGGTCATGTGGCCGGCATGACTAAACACCAAGGTGCACGGAACGTTGTTACCGTCCCACTTCCTACTTGCAATGTCTTGCTTTCGAACTGCTCGGTTGGCAGGAGCTGGAACTAGAGATAGGAGCTCACTCCATCATGCAGCAACTCGGGTCTCGAACTGCTGAACTACTGACCTTCCACAGCCTGCAGTTCAGCGTCTTAACCACTTGAGCCACCGCAGCTTAAAAAAAATCTTAAAATGTCTAATTCAGCTAATATTGCATACCTCTAATGACCTTTTAAAAAATCATCATTCTTAACTATCTCTATAATTGGGACCAACCATCTGGTATGAAGTTTTGATTTGACCAATATTCTAACCAAGGGTACCTTAAAATGGCGACTTTGTAATGACCTGTCAGCCATGAAAACTTGACCGTTTCTTGCCAGATGACATGTTCTTTGTTAGTTTGAGAACCAGTTTGGTGTAGTGGTTCAGTGCATGGACTCTAATCTGGGAGAGCCTGGTTTGATTCCCCATTCCTCCACTCGCAGCTGCTGGATGGCCTTGGGCAAGCCATAGTTCTCGCACAGCTGTTCTCTCAAGGACAGTTCTGGAAAGAGCTCCCTCAGTCCCACCTACCTCTGTTGTGGGGAGGGGAAGGGAAAGGAGTTTGTAAGCTGCCCTGAGATTCCGAGTGAAGGGCGGGGTATAAATCCAATCTCCTCCTCCTCCTCCTCCTCCTTCCCCTCCTCCTCCTCCTTCCCCTTAGAGTGATTTAGTGCCCCCCTTCCCCTCAATGTCCAGGCATGCCGAGTCACTCACTGCAACAGTATTGGTTTTATTTCATTTACTTCATTTATACTCCCCCTTTATACTTCCCCTTCCTCCTCAGTCTTTAGGGTTGCCAGCTCCAGGTTGGGAAATACCTGGAGATTTGGGGGGTGGAGCCTGAGGAGGGTGGGGTTTGGGGAAGGGAGGGACTTCAGTGGGGTATAATGCCATAGTGTCCACCTTGCAAAGCAGTTATTTTTCTCCAGGGGAACTGATCTCCATCACCTGGAGATCAGTTGCAATCCCAGAAGATCTCCAGGAACCACCTGGAGTCCGCACACTTAACCACTACACCAAACCAGTGGTATAGGTGGTATCTCCTTGAAAAAGATGCCTCTCTTTATCTTAACCTGAGAGCTGCCCTCTGACCCCTCCTCTCTCCCTTTGTCCTCTCCCTCTCTGTACATGGCCTTCCATGGAAAAATATGTCTCTGCATGTCTCTCCTGTAGAGGCAATGCCCTCATACTCCTACACACGCAACACTGGACAAGCCAGCCATTTGGAACAAGGAAAGTCCTCTTTCGATTAGGCATCTCTCTCTTCTTTTTGACTGCCCCTGAATGTGAACTGGATCTACTCGAATGAATTTAAATTTCCCTTTTTTTGCAATATACTTCTTGAGAGATTTAATTTCCTGTACTCAGTATCACGCTTCCATGACTGGGCAAACTGTGCTATATTAACAAAATATCCCAATTAATTCAGCTATATTAACCAAATATCCCAATAAATACTACATGTAATCCCTGCAGCTGCAGTTAGCTCTGCATGGGGGGGGGGAATAGAAGTTCAGGTCTGGCATTTGCTTTCGTCCCACGTAGAGGTAACATCTGCTTTACTGGTGAGGATTCAGTTCCTCAGCAGCAAACTTCGTGGCTGACTTGGGGTCAGGCACTGTCTCTCAGCTTAACAGACCTCGCAGGGCTGTTGTGAGAGTGAAACAGGAGGCGAACTCTGTGTGATGCCTCGAGATCCTTAGAGGAAGGATGGGATACAACTACAATATACAAAAAAAGTCAGTTCTGGGTTGACATAATAAGAACATAACAGACGCCAATGTTGGATCAGGCCAATGGCCCATCCAGTTCAACACTCTGTCACACAGGGGCCAAAACTACCAGGGGCCATCAGGAGGTCCAGCAGTGGGGCCAGGACCCCCCCCCCCGAGCATCAAGAAGACAGAGCATCACTGGCCCCAGAGTTCCTACCTATACCTTGTGGCTAAAAGCCACTGATGAACCTCTCCTCCGTATGTTTATCCAATTCCCTCTTGAAGCATATGGAGCAGAGGTCCATCAGTGGTTATTAGCCACAAGGTATAGCTAGGGGCTCTGGGGTAAGTGATGCTCTGTCTTCTTGGTGCTTGGGGGGGGGGTCAACAGTGGGAGGGCTTCTAATGTCCTGGCCCCACTGCTGGACCTCCTGATGGCACTGGTATTTCTGGCCACTGTGTGACACAGAGTGTTGGACTGGATGGGCCTTTGGCCTGATCCAACATTGGCATCTCTTATGTTCTTATGTTCTTAAGCCGTCCATGCTTGTAGCCACCACCACCTCCTGTGGCAGTGAATTCCATGTGTTCATCACTCTTTGGGTGAAGAAGTACAAATGGGCCCAGATGCTCTGAGTTCTTTCTTCTTGTTCTTGTCCGTCTTCTGAGTTCTTCCTTCTTGTTCTTGTCCGTCTTCTGACTTCTGTCTTCTTGTCCTTGTCTGTCTTCAGCCTTGGTCAATCCAGCAGATATGCATAGCATTCTTAATCCATATTTGCTCTTGTTAGTCACTGGCCTTTGAGCTGATTATTTCCTGCAAGCTCAGTGATGGGATTTTTATTGCCTTTTTACTGATGTTACACTCTGGAGGTGTCCAACCTGTGCAGTACTAAACATAAGAACATAAGAGACGCCAATGTTGGATCAGGCCAAAGGTCCATCCACTCCAACACTCCATATCACACAATGGCCAGAAATACCAGGTGCCATCAGGAGGTCCACCAGTGGGGCCAGGACACTAGAAGCCCTCCCACTGTTGACCCCACCCCAAGAGCATCACTTGCCCCAGAGCCCCTATCTATACGTTGTGGCTAAAAGCCACTGATGGACCTCTGCTCCATATGCTTATCTAATTCCCTTTTGAAGCCATCCATGCGGCCACCACTTCCTGTGGCAGTGAATTCCATGAGTTAATCACTCTTTGGGTGAAGAAGTTCTTCCTTTTATCCGTTCTAACCCGACCGCTCAGCAATTTCATGTTACCTAGTATGTGTTGTTGCCATTTCATCAAAAATGGGCACCATGGGTATTTGCTGGTTCAGGGCATGCTATGATAGAAAATACAGGTGTGTATGGAAGCCGCATATGCTTCTCTTTTCACTTGTAGACGTTTAATTTGAAATAGACACTCCAAGTGGTTTCAGCTCCAGACCCGTGAACTGTGTTAGCAGAAGACCTAGGAGTTTTTTTCCTTTTTCTTTAAGAACTCCACAGCTGCAAATAATAATTAGCTGCTTGGCCTTGAGTGAGGGGCAGACAGTTTAATATCGGATGTCTTTCTGCAGAGACCTTACCTTACTTTCCAGGCTACGGGGGCCAGGGAGCAAGAAACTCTGTGAATGTCGGTGTGTTTGATACTCACTGCTAGGGTGCAGTGAGTAGTAACTCTTCTTTTGTAATCATCTTCAATAAATTCTGTTGAGACCTTTCAAGCCTTGAACTGTGGAGCAGCGTTGTTAATGGGTGCCTCCCTCCCTTTCCCCAGAGGCGAACCGGAGACAGAAGAGGTGAGCTTTTAAGCGTAAAGTGCTTGGAATGTTGATAGAGAGAAACAGGTTGCTTTTTGCCAGCTTGAGACCTTGAGCCCTACCAGGCTTTGGCAGTAGAACCGAGAGTGTAGTTCCCGGTTCACACATGGTGGCAGCGGAGTAGGAGACTCTGGATGTGGTTGTCTTGTAAAACACTGTCTTCAGCTTGAAAGCTTGACAGGAGAAGAACACTGGGTTTTTTTGGTGTTATTTTTTGTGTCTCTTTTGGAAACAAAGCTAGTATGAGTGCAGACCGAAAAGCTTCCTTATCGGGCAACTTGCCTGATCAAATGATTTACGGCACAGAGCTTGCTGCCCTGTCTAGCTGGACTAGAATTTTTTTTTTCTGAATTATCAGCGCAGACGCATTTTTGTGTTGAAGGTGGTACCCATTTTAGATGATGAAGAAGAAGAAGAAAAAGAGGAGGAAGAGGAGGAGGACATTGGATTCATAACTTGCCCTTCACTCGGAGTGGTTTACAATCTCCTTTCCCTTCCCCTCCCCACAACAGACACCTTGTGAGGTAGGTGGGGCTGAGAGAGCTCTGAGAGAACCGCTCGTGAGGGAACAGCTCTGAGAGAACTTGTGACTGACCCAAACTCGCTCCAGCAGCTTCATGTGGAGGAGTGGGGGATCAAACCTGGCTCTCCCAGATTAGAGTCTGCGCTCCTAACTGCTACCCCAAACTGGCTCTCTGGTGACTGCTCATATTGGGAGGATCTAAGGTAGTGGATGCCTGGTTGGATAGCTTCAAATGTGGTGGTTGCCAACTTATGGCGACCCCACAGGGTTTTCCAGGCAAGAGATGTTCAGAGGTGGTTTGCCATTGCCTGCCTCTGTGTTGCAACCCTAGACTCCCTTGGAGGTCTTCCATCCAGTTAATAACCAGGGTGGACCTTGCTTAACTTCTGAGATCTGATGAGGTCTGGCTAGCCTGGGCCACCCAGGTCAGAGGTGCTCCAAACGTCCCATCAGAAAAAGACTCCTGAAGACGTATCCTGAATCTAGATGTGTTCTCCACATCGACAGAGAAACTGATGCCAACTCTATATGTAAAGTCATCCACAGGTTGTCAGAACCTACAGCCAACAACGAAGTACACGCATTCAGGAACGGTTATACTTCTATTGCAAAGCTATAGATGCAGTAACACAGGCACTGTTAGGAATGGCCGCAGCTACTAGAGCATAATAGGATATAGGGTATTTGTATGCACCCCCCCAAGGCATTGGCCAATTAGGGACCCTCCCACGCGAGGGATAAGTCAGGCAACTGTTAAATGGCTAAAGCTGAGAACCAGGAGTCTCTCACGGTACATAGGAGCCCTCCAGACATCACAACCTCCTCCTGCACATCTGTAGAGATAAGCGTTACAGCAAAGGCAAAGCAGCAGGGATAGGAATGCAATAGCAATGAACAAGACACAGAATGGACTCCCCAACCCCCATGGCAGCATAGCTGACACAGGTGTACTTTCCTAGCAACAAATCATTTTGACTAATGCTCACCAGGGCTTTTTTTGTAGAAAAAGCCCAGCAGGAACTCATTAGCATAATAGGCCACACCCCAAAGCAGAAACTCATTAGCCTATCAGGCCACATCCCCTGACAGCACAGCTCATTAGCATATTGGGCCACACCCCCGTGCCTTATTTATTTATTAAATTGTATTGATTTTTATCCCACCCTTCCGGCCTAGGCTGGCTCAGGGCGGCTTACAGCAGAATAAAATCCTCATAATCCATAAAACACAATTCAGGCCCCGTTCACACACCGAATTTGCCGCGGGAGAGCCACGAATGTTGGGTGGATTTTCCAGGTGCGATCGCACTGCAACATCTGGTGGGCGTAGCACACCCGTGGCCAACCTGTGGCATGCCGCCGAAAATGCGCGGTTAAAAAGTACCTGACCAAAAGTACTGGCAAATGGTTTGCCACGGGCTGCCGACGGACTCTGTCTGTGTGATCGCGCTGGCGCGGCTTTTCCCTCCGGCCGTCTTCATTGAAGCGTACATGCAGAGGGATGGAACCGTGGTTTGCCACCGATGCGTCTGATTGCGTTGTTGCGGGTCTAATTGTGCCGCCGGAAATAGCCACGCCTCCCCCCCCGCGGTTTCTGGCACATGTGACCGGGGGCCTCAGTACATGAATACAATTCCTAATAAATAATACAGTCGTATAAAACAATATTAAAATCAAGCAATATTAAAGTGCTAGCAATTCCAGATTTTACTTTGGTTCTATTGGTCTGCTTCAGTTGAAGGGGATTAGGCTGTGGGGAGCCCGGACAAGCCCCCCTTTGAAGGGAAGGGAAGGCAGTTTAAACTGCCTTCTCTTGGCTTGCCTGGGTGCCCTACAGCTGTGGGGTGTGGCCAACTCTGAAGCCAGCCGGAATTCCGTTCCTGTGCGTTCCTGCCCCAAAATAGCCCTGATGCTCACCAAAGGTTCTGTTGGGTAACCTAAAATCTTGGCTGGCCTGCCGATGTGCTTTTATAAGGATGAGTTCCTGGGAGGCCGAAAGCCTGTTTGTAAGAACGTGTGACTCTCTGACATGAATCATCCCAAGCTTGGTAAGAGTTCTTCTGCTGTCATCGGGCAAAACGAGTTTATTATTTGTTATCTGCAATTGTCATTTTTATCTCTCGGGATTCAGCTTTAATCTTGCCCTTATTGCTGATCATTAGAACTGGAGGCCAAGGGCTTCTTATCATCACATTATGCAGGAAAGCTGATCAAACTTGCGCCGACTGTCTGAGCCGCAATCTAATGTGCCGCAGCAACCTAAATGTGCATGTGACCAAAAAAGAAAAAAAGGAAAGCTAGTGGATGACTGCAATATGAGACGAGCCACAAAAGATAAAATTCTTTTTTTCTACTATAAGATGGATGCCTCTAGTTGCTTCTCAACTGGTAACTCACAGGTTCTTTCCATGCTGACGTTCTGTTCTCAGGGGTGGCCCTTTAGGGGACACTGAACAAACTTTAGTGGACCCCATTCGGTACAGAGAAATTGTGAGAAGTGATAAGAACATAAGATGAGCCCTGCTGGATCAGACCAATGGTCCATCTAGTCCAGCATCCCGTCTCACACAGTGGCCATCCAGTTCCTCTGGAGGGCCGACGATGGGGCATAGAGGCCAAGGCCTTCCCCTGACGTTGCCTCCTGGCTCTGGGATTCAGAGGATTACTACCTCTGAATATGGAGGTTCCCCTCAGCCACCATGGCTAGTGGCTCTTAACAGGCTTATCCTCCATGAACCTATTTATTTTTTATTTATTTACATGTGACTTCTATACCGCTCATGACCCCTACTGGGTCTCAGAGCGGTTTACAGGTGGCCTACATTTTTGTAGTCAGATCCTACCTAGGGCGACAATTGTGCAGGGAGGGGTTGCCTAACAGCGCCCGGACGACAGGCTTCTCTCCGTTCTCGGTGGCTCTGGCGTAGTCTCGGTATTCCGATGAGCGGCGACCATCAGCGGGCTGCAGATGGACCCTCCGTTGATGCGCACTGCTCCTGGACTGCGGCGTTCCCGGCTACTCGTCCCTTCGGGCTCCAGCCGCGCCGCGTCGCTCCGCAGTTGCGTCATCCGGTTCTGCCTCGATCCGATGTCGTCGTCGCTCCCACGGTCCGCCAGACGCCGCCATTGTTCTTCCTCGCCGCCGCTGCTTCTCTTACTGCCATCGTCGCCGTCAACCCTCCTGGCACGGAACCAGGAGGAGGGTGCCCCCCACCTCTAAGGCAGGTACCCATTTCTCTACTTGCAATTACTTTCGAGCCGCTGGGTTGGCAGGAGCTGGGACTGGGGCCGGTAGCTCACTCCAGCCGCGGTGGGGATTCGAACAGCCATTATGGCTGTTCGCTATAGATGTTACTGCATCCTGTCTCACACAGTGGCCAACCAGTTCCTCTGGATGGCCAACAAGAGGGCATAGAGGCCGAGGCCTTCTCCTGATGTTGCCTCCTGGCTCTGGGATCCAGTGCCTCTGAATGTGGAGGTTCCCCTCAGTCACCATGGCTAGTAGCCCTTGATAGACTTCTCCTCCATGAATCTATCCCCTTTGAAAACAGTTTATTCCTGTGGCCATCACTACATCCTCTGGCAGCAGATTCCACATTTTAATCACTCTAAAATGAATGTTTTACTTTCTGGCCATTGAAAACGAACAAAGGAGAAAACAATAACAACAAGGGCCATGTTTTTACTAATGATACTGATTTGAGGTTTTTAAAAACTCTTATCGATCTGATTTCTAAATTTTTTTTTTACTGTTTTAATTGTGAGATGCCTCCAGCAGATGTGGGGATGCGGCATATAAATATTATAAATAAATAGCAAATGTGATACGGGAAAGGCCAGTAGCACATTGATCTACATCGACAAGAGAAATCACAGAAGGCCATACAGAAGGCCCCAGGTTCAATCCCCGGCATCTCCAACTAAAAGGACCAGGCAGTAGATGATGTGAAAGCCCTCTGCCTCAGACCCTGGAAAGCTGCTACCAGTTTGAATAAACAATGGTCCGTTCCGCACTTGGATCTCATCCCTGGTTTTATCAACTCGCGACACAATGCCTTGCATTTATCCCTGGTTATAACAGCATTCCTTTATCCCAGGACAAGCGTGGGGCAAAACCGGGGTGACCTCAGTGTAATGTGGAAACAAAAAATCGTTGTTGTTCAGTCGCACAGTCGAGTCCGACTCTTCGCGACCCCATGGACCAGATCCCGCCAGGCCTTCCTGTCTTCCACCATCCTCTGACGTTTGCTCAATTTCATGTTCGCTCAATTTCATGTTCATGTTCGCTCAATTTCATGTTCGTTGCATCTATGACACTGTCTGACCATCTCATCCTTTGCCGTCCCCGTCTTCTTTGACCTTCAATCTTTCCCAGCATCAGGGTCTTCTCCAGTGAGTGCTCCCTTCTCATTGGGTGGCCAAAGTATTTGAGCTTCAGTTTCATTATCTGGCCTTCCAGGGAACAGTCAGGGTTGATTTCTTTTAGGATTGACGGATTTGATCTTCTTGCAGTCCAAGGGACTCTCAAGCGTCTTCTCCAGCACCATAGTTCAAAAGAATCTATTCTTCGGCGCTCGGCCTTCCTTATGGTCCAACTCTTGCAGCCATACATGACTACTGGGAAGACCATTGCTTTGACCATGCGGACTTTTGTTGGCAGGGTGATGTCTCTACTTTTCATCATGCTGTTTAGGTTCGCCGTCGCTTTCCTCCCAAGGAGCAGGCGTCTTTTAATTTCATGGCTGCTGTCACAGTCTGCGGTGATCTGGGATCCCAGGAACGTGAAGTCTGTCACTTCAAGAAAACAAAAAATACCCCGAGATAATTACAGGCTTGAACTCGCGTGTAGTGTAGAATGCAAGTTCGGGGACAGGGTTGAGCCAGGATTTAAGGTCTAGTGCGGAAAGGACCAATACCACCCTTGATAGACTAAAGATCTGATTCAGTACACGGCAGTTTCATGTCTGGGGAGGAGGTGTGGCTCAGCGGAAGAGCCTCTGCTTGGCATGCTGAAGGTCCCAGGTTCAATCCCCAGCTTCTCCAGTTAAAAAGAACCAGGCAGGAGGTGATGGGAAAGACTTTCCCCTCAGACGCTGGAGAACTGCTGTTGATCCGAGTGGACAATATTGACCTTGACGCTCCGATTCAGTTTATGGCAGCTTCCCATGTTCATCTCATACAACCTACTGTCTGGCCTGCTGGTTCAATGATGTGATCTCACGAGTTGCGTCTCCCAAGGCAGTGAACGTCTGACCATGACGTAAACAGGGTATCAGCTCCGCTTAGGGCTGCCAATCTCCAGGTGGGGCCTGGAGTTCTCCCCGAATTATAGCTGCTCTCCCGACTACAGAGATCAGTTGCCCTGGGGAAAATGGCAGCTTCGGAGGTGAGACTGTCTGAGGTACCATAAGGGTTGCCAGATCCGGGTTGGGAAATGCCTGGAGGTTTGAGGGGTGGAGCCTGAGGAAGTGGGGTCTGCACAGGGGAGGGGCCTCGGGGGGGGTTATAATGGCATAGACTCCTAAAGCGGCCATTTTCTCCAGAGGAATGTATCTCTATCACTTGGAGATCAGTTGTTATCCCCGGAGATCTCCACGCACCACCTGAAGGTTAATTAAATAGGAGAGAATCATGGGAAAACAGTTTGTGAAAAGAAGAAGAGGAGGAGGAGGAGACGAAGAAGAGACTGGATTTATACCCCGCCCTTCGCTACCCGAAGGAGTCTCAGAGTGGCTTACAGACTCCTTCCCCTTCCCCTCCCCACAAGAGACGCCCTGTGAGGTCGGTGGGGCTGAGAGAGCTCTTTTGAGGACTGCCCTTGAGAGAACAGCTCTGAGAGAACTTGTGACTGACCCAAGGTCACACCAGCAGCTGCATGTGGAGGAGTGGGGAATCAAACCCGGTTCTCCCAGATTAGAGTCTACCCTCCTAACCACTGCATCAAACTGGTTCTTGCCAGCATACTACTGTGACAATTTTTTTAAGACAACGTACTTTAAGTATGCAAATAGTGTTTTATACAAAAATAGTCATGTGTCCGTAACAATAAATTACACACCAAGCATTGACAGAGGTTAGGGCTGCCAAGTCCTCCCCCGAGGGGGGGTTTTCCAGCCCAAAGGGCCCCCAACCCACCGGTCCGGATCCAGACAGCGGGGGAACCCCACCCCCAAAGTGCCCAGATCGGGCCGATGTGCCCGGGGTGATGACGTCGCCTGGAAGTGACATCGTTGCGCTGGGCATGTCGCCGGGCAACGCTCTAGCAATCAGTCTGAAAACTCTATGGAGCGTCAACCGGCGACATGCCCAGCGTGATGACATTACTTCTGGGCGACATCATTGTGGCACGTGCACGCTATGCGTGCATGCGAATGTCCCAGGCTGGGACCAACTCTTCCCCGCTGTGCCAGGCAAGACACTTGGCAACCCTAACAGAGGTCTTTGGTCAGTCGTACAGGTAGGGTTATTCCCACCTCCACATTACCGACCATCTATTTTGGAAAAAATAAGAAATTAAGCCAACAAAGTTATACGTTGCGGTGATTCTCCTTTGCTGAGATGCAGACGCAAGTCAAGATGGAGATCCTCTCAAGTCTCCCAATGTTTCGTCTCAGACTGATTTCAGCCTTATCAACATTCTGGAACATTGGTGTGTACATTGTACGATGCTGCATTATTATTATTTTTTAAAAAAACAACTTTTATTAGGATAATACACATTCACATTGCATCAACTTCAATATATATCCTTTTCTTCTACCCCCCCTTTCATAGGCTTCCAACAGCATTCCCACCACCAGTTCAAATCTTACATTCTAACATGTTTCTAATCCTTTATCACATAATTATAGGTAACAACCGTTCATATATTTATCATTTATAAGTCTATTTCTTTTCTCTATTACATTCACTTAATAATTTTCAAAACAAATCAAATTGCCCTTTACATCCCAATACTTCTCTAAATAGTCCTTAAAATCCTTCCAGTCCGCAAAAAATTCTTCCGCCTCCAGATCTTTCAGCTTTCATTTTGTCCATTTCTGCCATAAAAAGCAGTTTTTTTAAATCCATTCTTCTATGCCTGGGATTTTGTCCAATTTCCAATATTGAGCATACACTATTCTTGCAGCTGTTATCATATACCACATTAATGTCCTTTTTGTCATGTTAACTTCTTTCATCTTTAAACCTAACAATAATATTCTGGTTCTTTTTTAAACTTACTATTCGTTATCTTTTCCATTTCTACATGTATATCAGCCCAAAATTATTTTGCTTTTTCACAGGTCCACCACATATGGTATGATGAACCTTCTATTTTTTTACATTTCCAACACTTATTTGAAACGTTACCATTCATATTTGCAATCTTTTTTGGCATCATGTACCATCTACAGCGGAAGACAGGAGGGCCTGGCGGGATCTAGTCCATGGGGTCGCGAAGAGTCGGACTCGACTGTGCGACTGAACAACAACAAAAACCATCTATACATCATCTTATAACAATTTTCTTTCAAATTATTACATGTTGATATTTTCATTGCATTCTTCCACAAAAAT
>NW_015169881.1:72865-85739 GCF_001447785.1 Gekko japonicus | reverse complement strand
TTATTTCTTATCACAGTTCAGGTAAGCGGCACGTTTATTGTTATCTAGCACGATCAAATCGGGTTTCGCATTGCTTCTTTTAACTCACTGTTGTTGCCCATCTTCAAGAGGTCGGCTGATGAAGAATTTAAACCGGTGCTCCGGCTCGAACGGCCGCTGGAGAGTTGCTCGGCACTTGCCTTCTTCGGGGGAGGAGATCAAAGCCTGATTCAGCTTCTTCCGAAGCTGAACCACGCCAATCTCACACTCCCTCTTAGGCGCTGCTGCCTGCTTGTCCCCCCCCCTCGCTGGGGAGCGATGCGTTGGGCTGGAAACTGCCCAAACTGTCAAAAGCGGCCGTCGCTCACTTCGCACAATCGCGAAAGTGCGTCAGTCCTCCATCTTCGCTCGACCGGTAGCCCCCCAATACTGGTAAATTCTTTATCGGCTCTTCAACCACAAACATTACATCATCTGCAAATGCTCTGTACTTATAAGAAAATCCTTTATTTGTCATACCTTTTATTTCTTTGTCCTCTCTTATTTGTCGTAACAGTACTTCCAAAATCCATATAAACAGTAACGGGGACAAAGGACATCCTTGCCTTGTCCCCTTTTCCACTTTGAAGTATTCCGTTACTTCATTATTCACTAACGTAGCTCTTTGTTCAGAGTATAGGGCTTCAATTACATTCTTAAATGAGTCTCCTACTCCTGTTCTCTCAATGACACTGAACATAAAATCCCAATTTACATTGTCAAAAGCTTTTTCTGCATCTACAAAGAAGAATCCGACTTCTTTTTCTGGGTGCTTGTCGTAGTATTCAATTAGATCTGTTACCACTCTTATATTGTCTCTTATTTGTCTATTGGGAAGAAAACCGGCCTGTTCTTCTTCAATCATTTCCTGCAAGTACAGCTTAATTCTTTCTGAAATTATTCTTGTAAAAATTTTATAGTCATTGTTTAGCAACGAAATTGGCCTATAATTTTTTACATTCGTTAAATCCTGCTCTTCTTTTGGAATAAGCGAAATTGTAGCTTCTTTCCATGACTCTGGTATTCTCTTTTTTTCCCCTCACCTCATTAGCCAACAACTCAAAAATTGGGATTAGCTCTTCTTTAATCTTTTTATAATATTTTACTGTAAAACCATCTGGTCCAGGAGCTTTTCCCATCTTTGCATCTTGGATTGCTTTTGCTATCTCTTCCCTTGTAATCCAACTATTCAGTTTTTCCTTCATATCTTCGGCCATTTTTGGAATTTTTAATTTGTCCAGAAAGCTCTGTATCTTTTCTTTCTCAATCAACTTTTTGCCGAATAGTTTTGCATAGTATTTTTAAAAAGCTCTTCTAATTCCATTACTATCAACAATGTCTTTGCCATCTTCTATTATTTTATTTATAATTTTATTCTCCCTCCTTTTTTTCAACTGCCATGCCAGATATTTTCCAGGTTCTATTATTTTATTAAAGGATTTTTGTTGCAATTTTTTCAGATTCCAATACATCTCCTGGTTCCAAATCACGTTCAGCTGTTCTTGCAATAAATGGATTTCCTTAATTATTTTCTTTTTTCCCAGTCTTTTCTTCAGCTCGTTTTCTTTTTCCCTAATTTTTTCCCTAATTTTTCTCTGCTGTTCTAATCTCTTTTTCTTTTATCTACTGTTAAGTGATATCAGTAACCCTCTCATTACCGCTTTATAAGCATTCCAGACTGTCTGGATACTGATATCAGTAACCCTCTCATTACCGCTTTAGCATCCCAGACCGTCTGGATACTGATATCAGCAGTCCTGTTTGTTTCAAAAAATTGAGTAGTTTCCTTCTTGATCAAATCAATTGTCTCTTGCTTGTCTAGTAGGTCTTCATTTATCCTCCATCTTGGCTACGATGTTGCATTATAACAGTTACTTCAATGTAATTTATTGCTAAGGACACATGACTATTTTTGTAGAAAGCACTATGTATATAATTTCCACCTTTTTAGTCTTTAGTGTCAACTCGCTAGTAGCCCATATCATATCAATTCTTGAAAAAGATTCATGTCTATTTGAATAAAACGTAAAGTCCTTCACTGAAGGGTTCCATTTTCGCCAAACATCTTCTAATTTCTCCTGCTTAACAAGTTCAAAAAAAGATTTAGGGAGTTTCCCTATTCTCTCATCTGGTCTCTTTGTACTTCTGTCTAGTTTATTGTTAATTGTTCCATTCAGATCACCAGGATCTGGAACTAGAAACGGGAGCTCACTCCATCATGCGGCACACTCGGGTCTCGAACTGCTGAACTACCAACCTTCCACAGCCTGCAGCTCAGCGTCTTAACCACTTGAGCCACTGCAGCTCCCTGATATTTAAAGTACATTGTCTTAATAATTGTGTTGCGGTACTATTTCCCCCCCTCCCCCCCACCTGAAGATTAGGAAACCTATATACCCCAAATTCTAAGGGAAACGCCTCCGCAAATTGCCCCCTCCACAGGCCACACCCCTGAATCTGCAGGAATTCCCAAGGCCGGAATTGGCAAGACCAGCTCTGCTGTTTCAGATCTGGATCTAGGATTCCTCAAGCTCCCGTCTCCCTTTCCCCCCTGTGTTTTTTTCCACGGAATCTTTAAAATAAGGAGCAAAACATTTTAGTCCCTCCCCCCTTAATCCTATGCTACCCTCCAAGCAATTCCATTCAAGGATGCTTACAAAAAAGATGTACGGTATCTCTTCTGGACCTGAGAAGGAATCATGTCTTTTTGGGATTGGTTGTTTTCTTTGGTCCAGATAGAAGACGGTTACCTGCTGCTCCACAGCCAGGAGAGGATTTTGAAAGAATGAGGACACGGGTGAGAAGAAGCTTTCTCCACTGACCTGGGATCTCTCATTTTGTGCAAATGCGCCGATCAGTTGTTTTTTCCTTTGTTGTCACTCTGAAAGGAAAAAAAAATACAAGAAAGAAAGAATGAAAGGGGGTTCAGGGCAATTATACTGTCTGAGGCAGGTGGTTCTACCGCTCGGCCTTCGTTTTGTTTGTTAACTTTACAGGTGCCGAATAGCATCGCCTCGCCAGGACTGCTTTTCTTTTCATGTGCTGCGCTAAAAGCGGAAGGCTCCCCGGGGACTGATGCTTTGCAACACAGTAGACATAGGCTGATGTGTTTTTTTTTTCAGAGAGAGGTGAATGTTTTGCTAGAGCGACTGTTTGCTTTGGTGTTTATACTCTGTTAGTACCGGCAAGGAAACCGGTATGGATTCCAGGAGCACCTTAAAGACGAACGACACTCGTGGCTGGGGAGGAGATTTCGTGGGTCACCGCTCACTTCTTCCGACACCTGATATTTGAAGAAGTGAGCCGTGACTCGCAAAAACTCATACCCTGCCACAATTCTTGCGAGTCTGTAAGGTGCTCCTGGACTCTTGCTCTTTTCTACTGTCGAGCCAGTTTGGTGTTGTGGTTAAGTGCGCCGACTGTAATCTGGGAGAACCTGGTTTGATCCCCCACTCCTCCACTTGCAACTGCTGGATGACCTTGGGCAAGCCATAGTTCTGTCAGAGCTGTCCTTGAAAGAGCAGTTTCTGCCAGAGCTCTCTCAGGCCCACCTACCTCACAGGGTGTGGGGGAGGGAAAGGAGTCTGTAAGCCACTCTGAGACACCTTTGGGTAGTGAAGGGCGGGGTATAAATGCAATCTCTTCTCTTCTTCTTCTCTCAAGAGCTCTCTCAGCCCCGCCCACCTCACAGGGTGTCTGTTGTGGGGAGGGGAAGGGAAAGGAGTTTGTAAGCTGCTCTGAGACTCCTTTGGGTAGTGAAGGGTGGGGTATAAATTCAATCTCCTCCTCTTCCTCCTCTTCTTCTTCCTCTTCTTCCAGACTAACAATCTTGGTCTGGATTGTTTTTAATTCCAGTGGACCCATTCTGAATGGGACTTCTAGACCATAGACCACAGTTTCTGGTAATTCCTAGAGTGGTGTATCATCGTTGCTGGGTTTTCCCCAGAAGTGATGTCATGCAGCCGCACCGGCTGTGGTTTCTTTTAGATTAATTTTTCTCCCACCAGACGATGGGGCAGCTGTGGGAAGGGGAGATTAAAAGAAGAAAGGTTTCCTGCCATAGAGGGAGAACTGGCAACCCTCTATGTGGCAGAGCCAATGCGGTATAGTGGTTAAGAGTGGCGGACTCTCATCTAGAGAACTGGGTTTGATTCCACACTCCTCCACATGAAGCCTCCTGAGGGGCCTTGAGTCAGTCCCAGTTCTCTCAGAACTCTCTCAGCCCCACCGACCTCACAAGGTGCCTGTTGTGAAGAACATAAGACCATAAGAGAATTCGTATTGGATCAGACCAGTGGCCCATCCAGTCCAACATTTTGTGTCACACAGTGCCCAAACCCAGGTGCCATCAGGGGGTCCACCAGGAGGACCAGAACTCCAGAAGCCCTCCCAGTGTTGCCCCCCAAACGCCAAGAATACAGAACATCACCCTGGAGGAAATGACTACATTGGAGAGTAGACTTCCTTGCATTAGACTACCCCCCCAATCTCTGCACCTGACTGGGCTCGGAAATGTGGAGGAGGATGAGGAAATGGGCTGGGGGGGGGGAGAGAGACTATCATTATGGGATCCTTCTCTCCTAAGGAATGTCCATCCCCTCTTCTAGCTCTCCCTCTAGGCGTTTTCCCCACCACTAGAGCTATCCCTTCCCAATGCAAGGCAAACAGCTCCAAGCAGAAAAGCCTCAACCCAGCCTCAAAGTCCCCTTGGGAAGGAGGCAGCAGCACCTCTGCACCTTATTGGCTGCTTGACAGCATCCTTCAGACTAGATGTACTAAAAGGAATGACAGGATTGCCCATGGGAAACAATGGGAGAGACTTGAAGGTGCTAGCACCAAGAATACAGAGCATCACTGCCCCGGACATAAGAACATAAGAGAAGCCATGATGAATCAGATCAATGGCCCATCCACTCCAACACGTTATGTCACATAGTGGTCAAAACCCCAGGGGCCATCAGGAGGTCCACCAGTGGAGCCAGAACTCCTGAAGCCCTCCACTTTTGCCTTCCAAGCACTAAGAATACAGAGCATCACTGCCCCAGGCATAGATAGATATTAGATAGATAGGCAGACAGACAGACAGATAGATAGACAGATAGGTCATAAGAAGAAGCCATGTTGGATCAGGACAATGGCCCATCCAGCCCAGCACTCTGTGTCACACAGTGGCCAAAACCCAGGTGGCATCAGGAGGTCCACCAGTGGGTCCAGAACTCCAGAAGGTACAAGGTAATTTCCCAATGTTACCCACCGTTCCTAATTTCTGCATCTCTGCAGTTCTTGACAATCATCTCCGTAGATGGCATCTTTGACGAGAGTCACGCTTTATTTAAAACACGTAAGTGTGTAATTTCATTCAAATCCTTTGCCTGATGATCTAGCCACAGTAATTTCCAAAGTGGTTCTTGCTGCTGAGCAGGGTATCATAAAAATCACATTAACATTCAAATAAAGGCTTAAAGATAAACACCTTTCGGTGACGTAGCTCTTCGTAAGATAAACATGTTCAGGGCACAGTGTAACTTGGGCCTATTTTTGAAGAGAAAGAGTGGCTATTGAGTCACGGTCGGCAGGTGACCATGAAGAGTGAGGTAGCATCAGGTTTGTTGAGATTTCTCCCATCTGGCCTGAGGCACTTTCCCAGATCTTCTGGACCACTGTAAGGGTGGTTTATCAGGGCCAGGGGTTTTTGGAATTGTCCACAGATTCAGGAACTGGGAAAAGCAGAACCTGGAGATATCCACCAGATCAAGGGAGGTGGTCGTTCCGCTCTATTCTGCTAGGGTCAGGCCCCACCTGGAGTACTGAGTACAATTGATATAGGACCGAAAATGGAACGCTATACGGAGAAATAAGAAAACAACAACCCACTACTGTACTGTACTGTACTATTTGACCTCTGAAGGAGGCGATTATGAGCTGAAATGGGTCCAATTGTACTTTTTTGTGCATTGTCACTTGGAACATTTTGTGAGGCTTTATTTCAGCCCCTACAAGGTTTTTATATGTTCTTGTCCAATAGGACCAGGATTGTCCTGGCGTCAGGGGTCATTTCCTGCAGGAGCGCACAGGAGCGGAGCTCCGGCAGTAAAGAGCCCAGGGGGCGGGCACATGCAACGAGCCCCACCCCCTGCTCCCAGCAGCCCTCAGTCAGAGCAAGAAGCAGCCAGGTAAGCTGCAGAGCCCCCCCGCCCCCCAGTCCAAAACAGTCCAGTGGCACCTTTAAGACCAAATTTTATTCAGGTACAAGCTCTCCCTCCTCTGTGAGGACAGATCTGCACATTCCCCCCCCCCAATAGCTAGCAATCCAAAACAATCCAGTGGCACCTTTAAGGCCAAGTTTTATTCAGGTACAAGCTCTTCCTCCTCTGCGAGGACAGATCTGCACGTCCTCCCCCCCCAATAGCTAGCAATCCAAAACAGACCAGTGTAGCCTGATCGGTGGGTGTTGCCTTCTGACACACTCCCGGTGATGTCAGGGGGTGTGGCATATGCAAATAAATTATGCTAATGAGTTATGCTAATGAGCTCCTGCACCAATTTTTCTATGAAAGGACCCCTGCCTGGCCTGATTCTGAACACCTTATGTAGGCCCAGCATCCTCGCAGGTTACTTGCTATGAAGAGAAAATGTGTCCCCCCTACTATCCGGCTTGCACTGAGGCCCCCTGGGTTAGTCTCTTAAGGAGGCAGTCCACGACGGAGATGCTTTAACAGTCTGTCGATCCAGCAGAGGTTAGATCTCAGCTGAGGAGTCATATCAGGAGTTGATAGCCCCACCCTTCCTGTTTCCAGATTAGGTAGGGTTGCCAGCTCGGAGTTGGGGGATTCTGGGAGATTTTGGAGGTGGAGCCTGGGGAGGGCAGGGTTTGGGGAGGGGAAGGGACTCGGTGGGGCAGAATGCATTCAGTCCTGGGGGCCTGATCTCTGAAGCATGGATGCCAGATGTAAATCTCCAGATACCACCTGGAGGTTGGCCCGAAGAGCAGGATACCGGATGCTACTAAATATGGTCGCCAGGTCCCTCCTGGGAACTGATGGGGGATGAGGTGAACTTACCGGGAGTAGCAGGGAGGCCCATCTGACATACAGCAATGTGTCCACGTCACTCTCCTTTTGGGCCCAGAAGTGATTTCGTCATGTCCGGGATGTTGGCTCTGGTATTTAGGCAAAAACTCTATGGAAAATTTGGCTTCTATCATAGAGTTTTTGCCCAAATACCAGAGTGTCGCCCCAATGTCCCAAATGAGATGATGTCACTTCCAGGTCACGTGGGCAGTGACATAGACATTGCACTGTACGTCAGATGGATCTCCCTCTTTTGGGGGGGGTATGATCCCGCTGCTGGCCAGCTGATCGGGCGCGGGGCGGTGGGTCTGGGCAGCAGGGAATCCCCGCCTCCACGGGGGTGTGTGTGTCTGGCAACCCTACTGCTAAGAACGAATGCCACGCTCTGCTCCTGTGTAAGACGCGTTTAGCAGGATATTTCAAGTTTCCATACATGTACTTATTTATTTATAGTCAAATTTATACCCCGCCCTCCTCGCAAAGCAGGCTCAGGGCGGCTTCCAACAACAATACAGAATAAAAGCATAAATAGTACAGAATTAAAACACAAGAATTAAAATAGTGCATAGCAAATGTTACAAAGTACTGGCGGCTGTTAAAAAAAACCAAATGAGATTCATCAAATGTATCAAATATTATGGGTTGTTACGTGCAACAAGTAAAATCAGATGTATTCTGATTCTAAATATAGAAGCATACAATGAAACGTCAATATTAAAAGTGTTTTGGGATGGGTTCTCTCTTTAAAAGGATGAACAAGAATTTTCCTAATGTTAGCGATAATCTGCTAACGATAAGAGAGATCACATCTTTAACAGCTGAACGAACGTCTACGCTAAAATTAAATCATTGTTAAAACCTGAAAATTGCCTTAATCGTTTGTCAGAATCGAAGTTTTATTCTTACTAAATAGTGAAATACTAGAAGAATACTAATTAAAAATATTAAAACTGTAATCAATATCTTCATCACCTTTAGTACGATATTCAGATAATTCCAAAGATCGGGGGGGAAATGAGCTATTCCCATAATACGAGTAGTAATCTTTCATTTCTGCTGAAATTCTTCCGATGGTCTTCTGTTTATATAATTAGTTAGTTTTGCCAGTGTAGAAGAAGAAGAAGAGATTGGATTTATACCCTGCCCTTCAGTACCCGAAGGAGTCTCAGAGCAGCTTACAATCTCCTTTCCCTTCTCCTCCCCACAACAGACACCCTGTGAGGCAGATGGGGCTGAGAGAGCTCTGACAGAAACTGCTCTTTCAAGGACAGCTCTTATCAGAACTATGGCTTGCCCAAGGTCATCCAGCAGGTACAAGTGGAGGAATGGGGAATCAAACCCGGTTCTCCCAGATTAGAGTCCATGCACTTAACCACTACACCAAACTAGCATACTCAGCTAGTTTTAATGAAGAACAATTGGAAGGGATTTTGCAGTCAGAAGGAGGAATCAGCAGAGAATGACAGTTTCATTTGGATCCAACCCTTCCCCCCCCCTTTTGTCAATTTATATAGGTTTCCACTTTGTAAAACAAGTAGAGTCTTCTTAAGGAAGAATTCTTTGTTCAAATAACATTTCTCCAGTATATCCAGAAGACTGTTTACTCCTAGCCTTGAATGTCAGATGGTTACAGCTTTCTTCAAAGATAAAAAAAAGCTGGTGAGGTGATTATTTATAGTGAGGAAGGACTTGCCCTGCTTCAGTGAATGACTCAACCTTAGCTAGGATGTTTTTGCCATCCAAGCAGCTGATAAAGTTGGAACTTTTACCGCAAATGAAAGGCTGGCAGGTGAAGAAGTAGTAGAAGAAGAAGAGATTGGATTTATACCCTGCCCTTCAGTACCCGAAGGAGTCTCAGAGCAGCTTACAATCTCCTTTCCCTTCTCCTCCCCACAACAGACACCCTGTGAGGGAGGTGGGGCTGAGAGAGCTCTTTCGAGGACTGCTCGTGAGAGAACAGCTCTGAAGGAACTTGTGACTGACCCAAGGTCACAGCAGCAGCTTCATGTGGAGAATTGGGGAATCAAACCCGGTTCTCCCAGATTAGAGTCTGTGCTCCTAACCACTACACCAGACTGGCTCACCCGCCAGTGGAATAAGAATTTTTGAAACTTGAGTCACACGAACACACCTGAAGCTGTCTTATGCTGAATCAGACCCATGGTCCATCAAAGTCAGTACTGTCTATTAAGACCAGGAGCAGCTCTCCAGGTTTTCAGGCAAAGGTCTTTCGGATCACCTACTGCCAGATCTTTTTAATTGGACACCTGGGGTTGAACCTGAGACCGTCTGCATGCCAAGCAGATGCTCAACCACTGAGGCATGGCCCTTCCCAACTGAAGAGGAAAGCTAGGAAGGGAAAAGAATAGTATATACATTTCTTGTGGAAAGTTCCTAGATCTAAGAACATAAGTTGAGTCCTGCTGGATCAGACCAATGGTTCATCTAGTCCAGCATCCCATCTCCCACAGTGGCCAACCAGTTCCTCTGGAGGGCCAACAACTGGGCAGAGAGGCCGAGGCCTTCCTAAGAACATAAGAAGAGCCCTGCTGGATCAGACTAGTGGTCCATCCAGTCCAGCCTCCTCTCTCACACAGTGGCTAACCAGTTCCTCTAGAGGCCTAACAACAGGGCAGAGGCCAAGGCCTTCCTAAGAACACAAGAAGAGCCCTGCTGGATCAGACCAGTGGTCCATTTAGTCCAGCATCCCGTCTCACACAGTGGCCAACCAGTTCCTCTGGACGGCCAACAACAGGGCACAGAGGCCGAGGCCTTCCCCTGATGTTGCCTCCTGGCCAGGGGTCATTTCGTAGAAAAAGAGCTAGGGGAACTCATTAGCATAACTCATTAGCATATGCCACACCCCCTGACATCAGGGGCCCGGCGGTGGACCTGCAAGGCCAGCAGGAGTGCGAGGAAGCCCCGCCAAGGCCCTCCCTGGCCCCAGGCAGGCAGGGGTGGGGAGAGGCGGGGAGGAAGCAACTTACCATCCCTCTTCTCCTGCCTCCTCCTGGCTGAATGAGGGCTGGAAGCGGGGTGGCCGGAAGCAGGGGGCGGGGCTTCGTCATGTGCCCCGCCCCCTGCACCTCACCCGGGGGAACTGTGTTCCCCCGCGTTCCCCCCCGAAATGACCTCTGCTCCTGGCGCTGGGATTCAGAGGCTCAGTGCCTCTGAATGTGGGAAGAATGTAGCACAGACACAGAGATGGGAAATTCTTGCTGCCATTTTCTCTTTTCCCCTCTTCACGTACACCGGGAAGATGTGCAATTCCACTTACGCCAATGAGACCAACAAACTAAATGTCAAGTAAACAGAGAAAAACGAGGGAATGAGTATGTATATGAGTGTGCACAAGAGAAAATTCGGGGCAATTTTCCTATGACATTTCTTTCCTATTGACATGCCGCTTAAATCACAGGAGGTAATTCCTTCTTGGATTGCCCATAAAATGATGATTTATATCTCTTGCTCACAGGGCAATTTTCATGATATATAGGAGTATACGTATCAGTGTTTGTGCAAATATATCCACTGCAACTTGATACATGGGTTTATTTATTAGGAACAGATCTGCCATGTAACCATCTTTTAAAGCCCCACATTTCTCTTCATTTGGCACTTCTTTGTGTCAGATGATTTTTTTCCTCATTTAGCAAACCACACTCTTAAATGAGGCCCTGTCCTCACAAGCATCCCCCATAATTTTCTTAAGTGGCGAATGTGGTGTTTTCATATTGCGGAAATGTTGCTGTGCGTTCGCAGAGTCACGCCTTTTTAAGTCCATTGAGGTCAAAGGGCTTAGACAGGTGTCACTCGGTTTAGGATTGCGTTGTCAGTGATATGACTCGAGAAGCAATGACTGTGAAAGTGGGGTGAACCCAAGAGCCATTCTGAAAGAACCTTACTTAGCTTGAGCATCACTTACAGAAATACGTCCAATGGTTTCTGAGGACCACTTTAAATAATGCCCAACCAGAAATTCTGTATTTGTTGTCATCTCATAAGAACAAAAGAGAAGCCATGCTGGATCAGGCCAATGGTCCATCCAATGCTCTGTGTCACACAGTGGCCAAAACCCAGGTGCCATCAGATGGCCCAACAGCAGGGCTAGAACTCGAGAAGCCCTCCCACTGTTGCCCACCCAAGTACCAAGAAGACAGAGCATCACTGCCCCAGACATAAGAACACAAGAGAAGCCATGTTGGATCAGGCCAATGGACCAACCAGTCCAACACTCTGTGTCACACAGTGGCCCAAACCCAGGGGCCATTAGAAGTTCCACTAGTGGGGCCAGAACTCCAGAAGCCCTCCCACTGTGCCCCCCAAGCACCAAGAAGACAGAGCATCACTGCCCCAGACATAAGAACACAAGAGAAGCCATGTTGGATCAGGCCAATGGACCATCCAGTCCAACGCTCTGTGCCACAAAGTGGCCAAAGCCCAGGTGCCATCAGGAGGTCTACCAGTGGGGCCAGAACTCCAGACGGCCTCCCACTGTTGCCCCCCCAAGCACCAAGAAGACAGAGCATCACTGCCCCAGACATAAGAACACAAGAGAAACCATGTTGGATCAGGCCAATGGTGTCACACAGTGGTGAAAAACCAGGGGCCATCAGCAGTGCCTATGTGATCAATGATTCACGGAGGTATGTGTTAATCAGCTACACCTTATCCTTTTTTTGGCGGGGGTATTCTTGCATTGTCTGTGCGCCTGTGCCTGGAAGCCATGGCAACCTCTGGCGACTTCTACTGGGGCACGGAGGACATTCAGAGAAGTGGCTTCATAGACTGCCTCTGGCCTCCTGGCCCTGGGATTCCGTCTCCCATCCAAATACTTGCCAGGGTCGGCCCTGCTTAACTTTCGAGATCTGATGAGACCAGGTTTGCCCGGGCTATCCAGATCAGGGCAGTTATACCTTATCCTTATTGGCTTTTTAAAATCCTCCCCTTCCTCCAAAGAGCTCAAGGTGGCTTCTGTCATTCTCCTCCTTTCCATTTCAGTCTCACAAGAACCCTGTGAGGTCAGTTAGGCTGAGAGAGCGTGACTGGCCCAATGTCAATCAAAGCCTTCCGAAGAACAGCACAAAATGGCTGCTTACGGATATTTCATTCTGAAGTAGGGTTGCCAAGTCCTTACCTGTTGCAGAGCGGAGGAGTCTTGTTCTGGGAGTCTATGCGCGTGCGCGAAGCGCGCGCTGCAATTACGTCACCTGGAAGTGACGCAATCACATTGGGCATGTTGGGGGCGGGGCCACAATCATCCGAGGGAAAACCATAGAGTGTGACATGCTGATGCCGGGCATGTCACGTGCTTTGGCGGTGGGGTTCCCCCCGGGGCCCAATCTGCCAGCGGCGGGTAACGGGCCTCTCGAGCGGGGGGTTGCCCGCCTCCGGGGGATCTTGGCAAGCCTATTCTGTTTTGGTCAAAAGACTTTTTATTTTTCATTAATATCACATTTTACATCTTTTTATCAGTTGGTTAAATATTCCCTTTTCCCTCCCTCCCCCGAAAGGCTTCCCACAATGCACTTCCCTCATGTCCCACATAGATAAACTCAGGATAACATCAAGTACTTAATATTGTTCTAAACATAGTAGATTTTGTCTCACGTCCGAGTTCTTTTCTAAATATATCTTAAAGTCTTTCCATTCTTCGAAAAATTCTTGGTCTTCTTTGTTGTTCAATTTTTTAGTTATTTTATCCATCTCAGCCATGAACAGAACTTTTTGTATCCATTCTTCCAGGTCTGGTATTTTTTCTTGCTTCCAATATTGAGCATATATCA
>NW_015169881.1:72428-72679 GCF_001447785.1 Gekko japonicus | reverse complement strand
CATGTTTTTTACATTTCCAACATTTGCTAGACATATTCTGGTTCATATTTGCTATTTTCTTAGGTGTCATATACCATCTATACATCATTTTGTAACAATTTTCTTTTACATTAGTACATACAGATAGCTTCATAGAATTTTTCCACAAATATTCCCATGTTTCTATGGTTACTTCCTTATTCATATTAACTGCCCATTTTATCATTTGCTCTTTTACAGATTCATCCTCCGTAAACCATTTCAACAGTATT
>NW_015169881.1:56984-67968 GCF_001447785.1 Gekko japonicus | reverse complement strand
CGTGTTAGAGTCAAAATCAGGTAAGCGGGGCGTTTAATTGTTATCTCGCGCGTCTATACTGGGATTGCATTGCTTCTTTTAGTTCACTCACTTTTCCCCTTGCTGAAGAAATCGGCTGATGACGGATTTATGCTGGTAAACCAACTCGGAATATTCGCCCTCTTCGTGGGAGGAGATCAAAGCCTAAAACAAGCTTCTTCCGAAACTTGATCAGGCCGATCTCTTACTCCCGCTTGGGCACAGCTGCCTGCTGGACACCCCCCCTCTCTGGGGAGCGTTGCTTTGGGCTATAAACTGCCCAAACTGTCTAAAGAGCCGCCGACCACCCCCGGAGAATCGCGTAATTCCCCATCTTGGCACGACCGGAAGCCTTGGCAAGCCTATTCTGAAGTCTCGTGTTTTCCGTGGTCAAAGACCTGCCACCAGGGGTCATTTCCTGCAGGATCACACAGGAGCGGAGCTCCAGCAGTAAAGAGCCCATGGGGTGGGCCCATGCAACAAGCCCCACCCCCTGCTCCCAGCAGCCCTCAGTCAGAGCAAGAAGCAGCCAGGTAATTTGCAGAGGACACCCCCCCCCGGCGATTTGCAGAGGCCCCCCCCCCCCGGCTCACCAGCCCCAAACAGTCTAGTGGTACCTTTAAGACCAAGTTTTATTCAGGTACAAGCTCTCCCTCCTCTGCGAGGACAGTTCTGCACGTACCCCCCCCCCCATAGCTAGCAATCCAAAAAAGTCCAGTGGAGCCTGAGCGGTGGGTGTTGCCTTCTGACACACTTCTGGTGATGTCAGGTGGGGTGGCACATGCTAATGAGTTATGCTAATGAGCTCCTGCACCTCTTTTTCTACGAAATGACCTCTGCCTTCCACAGTTCTCTTTCATACAGACACGACATGATGCCAGGCTTGGTAACACTCCAGTAGACTGAAAGTTTGGACACATCCCTACTTGAAAGCTACCATAGGGTGTGGTGGACATTGTGAACTGGACCTCAGGGGTAGCCTTATCCAATGGACAACAGGGGCAGCTCCTACGGGCCTCAAAGGAGGATGGGGAAAGAAGGGCAGCCTCCTGATGCTGCCTACACCTGCTCTTAGGAAGGCCTCAGACTCCATACCCTGTTGTTGGCCATCCAGAGGAATGATTGCCCACTGTGTGAGACAGGATGCTGGACTAGAGGGACCATTGGTCTGATCCAGCAGGGCTATTCTTAGATTGTTATCAAGGGAAGGCCTTGGTCTCTATGCCCTGTTCTTGGCTGTCCAAAGGAACTGGCTGGCCACTGTGTGAGACAGGATGCTGGACTAGAGGGACCATTGGTCTGATCCAGCAGGGCTATTCTTAGATTGTTATCAAGGGAAGGCCTTGGTCTCTATGCCCTGTTCTTGGCTGTCCAAAGGAACTGGCTGGCCACTGTGTGAGACAGGATGCTGGACTAGAGGGACCATTGGTCTGATCCAGCAGGGCTATTCTTAGATTGTTATCAAGGGAAGGCCTTGGTCTCTATGCCCTGTTCTTGGCTGTCCAAAGGAACTGGCTGGCCACTGTGTGAGACAGGATGCTGGACTAGAGGGACCATTGGTCTGATCCAGCAGGGCTATTCTTAGATTGTTATCAAGGGAAGGCCTTGGTCTCTATGCCCTGTTCTTGGCTGTCCAAAGGAACTGGCTGGCCACTGTGTGAGACAGGATGCTGGACTAGAGGGACCATTGGTCTGATCCAGCAGGGCTATTCTTAGATTGTTATCAAGGGAAGGCCTTGGTCTCTATGCCCTGTTCTTGGCTGTCCAAAGGAACTGGCTGGCCACTGTGTGAGACAGGATGCTGGACTAGAGGGACCATTGGTCTGATCCAGCAGGGCTATTCTTAGATTGTTATCAAGGGAAGGCCTTGGTCTCTATGCCCTGTTCTTGGCTGTCCAAAGGAACTGGCTGGCCACTGTGTGAGACAGGATGCTGGACTAGAGGGACCATTGGTCTGATCCAGCAGGGCTATTCTTAGATTGTTATCAAGGGAAGGCCTTGGTCTCTATGCCCTGTTCTTGGCTGTCCAAAGGAACTGGCTGGCCACTGTGTGAGACAGGATGCTGGACTAGATGGACCACTGGTCTGATTCCGCAGGGCTCTTCTGATGTTCTTTTGATTTGGGGGCCTGTTCAGCAAACCAACCGAGCCGCTTTTGGAACACCCTTGCAGGATAAATTCAAGATATGATGACACAACCCAGTGTACCTTTCTAATCAAATGAAACATCTCTTTGTTGACCTAAGTTCTCCACCGAGCTTGGATTTAAAACAAACAGAATCTCTTTAGAGAGTGTAAAGCAAATGAAAAGAAAGCAGTCCATTGTCTGATTTAATGAGTTTTTTAAGAGGAGCTCTCCCAGTGATGGACATGACATTAAACAGAAATATGAGACAGCCTCTCTCTCTCTCTCTCTCTCTCTCGCCAGGTTGGGTTAGCGTGACCACAATGAAACTCGGCTTGAGCTACTTACTTTAGTCTGAGTAATGCAATTTGTTCCACGTAACACTGACAAATCGGAGGGTACCTAGCAACAAAAAAAAGGAAGGAATGCCAGGAAAGATTGAGTTAGGACTGCTTTATGGCAGGGGATGGCTATATGCCGGTTAAGTAAGAGGTTGTAAATCAGATTTACTGATTACCTGCTGGCTCTTAATTGACCTTCTGCTCCCTCTTATTCAGAGACAGAAAAACCGGGAAGGGGAATCTGAGTAGGGTAGTCTGTCTCTGTGTATGTGTGTGATAGGGTTGCCGTTCCCCCCGTGGGGATGGGGGGCTACCTGCGTTTGCGGCCCCCAGTCCACCTCCACCCATGCCTCCACATGAAGCCTGCTGGGTGTCCTAGGGCCAGTCACAGTTCTCTCAGGACTCTCTCAGCCCCACCTGCCTCACAAGGTGCTTATTGTAGGGAGAGGAAGGGAAGGCAATTGTCAGCCGCTGCTAGACACATGAGGCCTGCTGGGCAACCTTGGGCCAGTCACAGTTCTCTCAGGACTCTCTCAGCCCCACCTGCCTCACAAAGTGCCTGTTGTGGAGAGAGGAAGGGAAGGTGATTGTCAGTCACTCTCAGCCACATGAGGCCTGCTGGGCGACCTTGGGCCAGTCACGGTTCTCTCGGGACTCGCTCAGCCCCACCTGCCTCACAAGGTGCCTGTTGTAGCGAGAGGAAGGGAAGGCAATTGTCAGCCACTTTGAAACACATGAGGCCTGCTGGGTGATCTTAAGGCAGTCACAGTTCTCTCAGAACTCTCTCAGCCCCACCTGCCTCACAAGATGCCTGTTGTGGGGAGCGGAAGGGAAGGCGATTGTCAGCCATTTTGAGACCCATGAGGCCTGCTGGGTGACCTCAGGTCAGCCAAGTTTCTCTCAGGACTCTCTCAGCCCCGCCCGCCTCACAAGGTGCCTGTTGTGGGGAGAGGAAGGGAAGGAGATTGTCAGCTGCTTTGAGACACGTGAGGCCTGCTGGGTGACCTCAGGTCAGCCAAGTTTCTCTCAGGACTCTCTCAGCCCCGCCTGCCTCACAAGGTGCCCCTTGTGGGGAGAGGAAGGGAAGGTGATTGTCAGCCACTTTGAGACCTCTTAGGACAGAGAAAACCGGAGTATAAAAATCGACTCTTCTCCTCCAGGTACTAACTAGGGTGAACTCTGCTTGGCTCCTGAAAGCTGACAAAACCGGGACCACTTACGAGGGCAGAAAAGCAGGGCATGAATTCTGTAAAACAAATCAACAAATAGATAAATTACACCTCGATTGCAAATGGTGGCAGGCGTCCTCAGACACCCCCCATCACCACCAAGTTCACTTGTATACTGAAAATAATTTAAAACTCTGTTGCAGATGTTTTGACTTTGGGGGCACTGCTTTCACGCCCCTGTCCCTCCTCCCTCTCCACCTTCCATTCATCTCACCAACTGGAGAGGGGGAAAGGCGAATGTCCAAAATAAGTCATTTCCTCTGATATCTTAGGCCCACTGGGGTACAGGTGAAATGATGCCACTTGTCTCTTTAGCACCCCAGAGTTTTCAAGAAGAAATTCCTGCTTTATGTCACTCACTGGAGAAGAAGACCCTGATGCTGGGAAAGATTGAAGGTCAAAGAAGACGGGGACGGCAAAGGATGAGATGGTTGGACAGTGTCATCGATGCAACTAACATGAAATTGAGCAAACTTCAGAGGACAGCGGAAGACAGGAGGGCCTGGCGGGATCTGGTCCATGGGGTCGCGAAGAGTCGGACTCGACTGTGCGACTGAACAACAATGTCCTCACTCCACCACCACCACCACCACCCCCAAGAAAAGAGGAAGGGGAGCTGAACTTCGCTCACTGATTGATCGCTACTAGAACTCGATGGCATCCAATGAAGGGGATGAGCAGTAGGTTCGGGATGGACAAAGGGAAACACTACTTTACACAGAGAGTGATTAAAATGCAGAATTCACTGCCAAGAGGATGTAGTGATGGCCACAGGAAGAAACAGCTTTCAAAGGGGATTAGATGGATTCATGGGGGAGAGGTCGATCAGGGGCTACTAGCCACGCTGAGGAATGAGGGGAACCTCCACATTCAAAAGTGCTAAATCTCTGAATGCCAGAGCCAGGAGGAAACATCAGGGCCCCGGTGTTCCCTCTAAGCTGAGTTAGCGTGAGCTAGCTCACAGTTTTTTAGCCTCCAGCTCACACATTTTTGTCTTAGCTCAGGAAGGACGGCTCCAGAGCAAACTAATTTATGCAGTTGCCAAATCACTTGCTCACAACTTTAATGTCAGTAGCTCACAAAGTAGAATTTTTGCTCACAAGACTCCACAGCTTAGAGGGAACAGTCAGGGGAAGGCCTCGGCCTCTGTGCCCTGTTGCTGGTTTTCCAGAGGAACTGGTTGGCCACCGTGTGAGACAGGATGCAGAAGAAGAAGAAGTCGTTGTAGGATGGAAGATGGTCACTTGGGCTCACAAACTAACTGAAACTCAGTTCTATTTGTCGATATATTTCATATCATATGTCTACTGGAAAGTACTCCTTTGATTGTGTCTGCCCATCTTCTCATCTCCCATCTCCGTCTTTTAAGGTGTTCAGTGTAGTCCTATTCAATGTTAAGCTATTCCCCGCTCCATCATTTCCTACTGCAAAGACTGAAAGCCAGACAGACGCTTGTAACCTTTCAAGCCTGTAAAACTGTTTGCGCCGAAGCACACAATGGAACAATGTTCGGTCTCTCTTCTATTATCCTTGCATCTTGCATTCATCCCTACGCCCACAGAGAGTTGGCTCTCAGTGTCAGTAGACAGCTTGAGAAATGGGAAGAATCAAAGTCAGAAAGGAGCGGAGCTAGTCCATCTGTTGGACCATTTGGCGGTCAACAACCACGGGAGGGATGGCAGCGATGGCCAAACTGCTGGTCCCCGAGCTCCATCACAACCATCGCAGACCACCTGTCCTTCTGATCTGACCTGACCCAACAGGAGAACGTTCTGCTGTTTGGCGATCCATCTCTTTCACTGGAGGGTGCCCAACCTGAAAGAGATGTTCTTCTAGAATAAATGGCCGGTTGCACTGAAGGGGACCTTACGAGCTAGTAAGCAAAGTTGGCTTAGCAACAGAAACTCGCGGGTCTCTTCGGGGAAGTAAAATAATAGATAATAAGCTACCGGCACAAAAGGTTGGGAGATAATAATGGTCGAAATAACAGGGGGTAGTTATGTTGTTTTGGTGTAGTGGTTAAGTGAGTGGACTCTGATCTGGGAGAACCGGGTTTGATTCCCCCACTCCTCCACTTGCAGCTGCTGGATGACCTTGGGCAAGCTGTAGTTCTGGCACAGCTGTTCTCTCAGCCCCACCTACCTCACAGGGTGTCTGTTGTGGGGAGGGGAAGGGAAAGGAGTTTGTAAGCCGCTCTGAGACACCTTTGGGTAGTGAAGGGCAGGGTATAAATCCAATCTCTTCCTCTTCCTCTTCTTCCTCCTCCTCTTCTTCTTCTTCCTCCTCATCTTCTTCTTCCTCTTCATCTTCTTCTTCTTCGGTGTAGCGTGTTTGGTATAGTGGTTAGGAGCATGGACTCTGATCTGGGAGAACTGGGTTTGATTCCCCACTCCTCCACTTGCACCTCCTGGATGACCTTGGGCAAGCCGTAGTTCTGATAAGAGCTGTTCTTGAAAAAGATCAGTTTCTGTCAGAGCTCTCTCAGTCCCACCTACCTCACAGGGTGTCTGTTGTGGAGAGGGGATGAGAAAGGAGTTTGTAAGCCGCTCTGAGGGGTGGTCAGATGGCGTGCTGGGAGCGGTTTAAATTGCACTGGTCCCGATGCATTTTTTTTAACTTGGAGAATCGCAATCACACTCACTTCCTTGTTCCGGATCGCTATGCAGCCACTTCGCTCCCTGCTGTCCACACGCAGGAGCGTGCGTCGGTGTTCTTTACCCTCTCTCAGTTTGGGCATGTGCACAGGCGGCCATCTGTAGAATTAAAATTTTCGTGCATGCACAGAACAGCGATTTCCACTTCAACCCAACTGCTGTAACACTTCCCTTTATACTTTAAAGGGACACTTCCCTTTAAACGTTTACCCCGAAACTGGCCTCCGTGAGATCCTGAACTTGTCTAACCAACAAAACTAGGCACCGTTTAAACATTGTTTTTAATAATGCGGGAGTGGCTTTGTTACCAGGTCCCCAAGTGGTATTTTAATTGGACGGGGTGGTGGTGCATGTGCCAATAGTAAAAGTGGGCTGTAGTGGTGGTGCTTCTGTAATTTAAATCCTTCAAATGACATTTTATCAGTTTCCTCAGTTCCTGTTTTCCCAGGGCAACTGACATTGATACAATGATACAAGTCTCTATTTTGTATATCGACCTGTTTAGCATCCTAAACTGTACAGAAACAGGGCCGTGTGATTAAGAGTGATAGGAGAGTGCAATAAAAGTAATACTTCATTTGCATGCACTAATTAATTTTTACCATATAACAACAGCATTTGGGACTGGTTGGCCTTATTAGCTCAAACGAATGTACTTCTCATCAGAAAGTAAATTGCGAACAGTCGGAAGGAAGGTCACCCCTTTTTTCCCTTTAAATTACAAAGGTTAATTATGAAATTAATTAGACCCATTTGTAATGTTGATTAGGAGAATGTACCCTATTTTATGGCTGTCGAAGAATGTCGATCAGGAAAGAAAACCTTTCCCCGTTATACCCGTAGTTCATTTTTATTTGTCTCAAATGTCTCGCTAAAAATTATTTCGGGTTACATCCCGCCTTCAAAAAATATAAGCGTTATCTCCTTCCTAATGAGTTAATGACTTATAATTGAAATATGGTTTCATCTGGCATTAAAAAAAATTAGAAAAGAAATTCCTTTGGTGGGGTGCCAGATTTTTTCACAAATGAAACTGAGGTCAAAATCATATCTCGTATAGGCCATTTTGCTGCCGCCGAATTGCTCGGCGCATCAACTTGAAATGCTTTGGGCCATCAGTAGCTTTACAATAAGTGCCTCAGATGCACCAGAAGGCTGTATGTCCACATATACCATCTGTGGTTTTTAAAAATCGGTATTTATTTATTTGGAAAATGTATATGCTGCCCACCCAGAGATAGACTTGCGGTGACTCCTAAGTAGAGTTGCCTGCACTGCTACATCCAACGGTGGGAGGTTTAGAGCTGGAGTCAGTGAAAGGTGGAGTTTGGGGAGGATGCAGTGCCACTCCCAGGTGACACTCTAGGAATTTCCCCTCATCTCTATGGTAAAGACCATAGAGACATGGGGAAATTCCTAAAGCGTCTCTGTGGAAGCCATTTTCTGGCCATTTTTTTCCACTTACCCCTCAATTTCTCAAGGGTGGGGGATTGTGGCCAAGGGTGGGCTTTTATTTGTTGTTGTTGTATAATTAGGGGCAAAGAAGAATGCAACAAAACCCCATTTCACATGTTCTAGTCTATTGTTATTAGAAATCCTTTTTCGACCAGTACTACAGTCAACAGTAGGGGGCCGCAGTGGCTCAGTGGTTAAGACACTGAACTGCTGACCGGAACATCGGTAGTTCGGCAGTCCGAGACCCAAGTGCTGCATGACGGAGTGAGCTCCCGTCTCTGGCCCCAGCTCCTGCCAATCTAGCAGTTCGAAAGCAAGAAATTGCAGGTAGATAAATAGGTACCGCTTCGGTGGGAAGGTAACAACGTTCCGTGCACTTCAGTGTCCAGTCATGCAGGCCACATGACCACAGAAAACGTCTTCGGACAGCACTGGCTCTTCGGCTTGGAAACGGAGATGAGCACCGCATTGCTGGAGTAGGATTCGACTGGCTTTCAAGCGAGGGAAACCTTTACATTTACAGCCAACAGTGCAAGTTAAACTAATATCAACAAATCCTTTAGGGTCGCTTAAAGAGTTAGAAATAGACACAAGTTCAGACACCAGATATGTTGTTCCCTTAATTAGAAGAAAATAGGCAAGACAGTTCCTATTTGCAACTATTTTACAACAGCTGAGATGACAACTCTGCAGCTCCACATCTGTCCAGTTCCTTCCACAGCTTCGTTTCTGTTTCCATTAAATCCTTGGAGTGGTTTTCGGTGCCATTTGGTTGTCCTTTCTCTTGCCAAAGGATTAGCGTTCTCTTTTATTGTTATTTCATGTTTGTGTTGTGGATTAGGACCGCCAGCTTTGTAAAGGTCAGTTTTTCTACATTAGTGGAAGGAAAGTTCCTGGGCACTGACCCATCAGGGCAACCGGGCCAGGCAGTAATTTCTGGAGGTCCAAAGAAGAAGAAGAAGAGATTGGATTTATGCCCCGCCCTTCACTACCCAAAGGGGTCTCAGAGCGGCTTACAAACTCCTTTCCCTTCCCCTCCCCACAACAGACACCCTGTGAGGGAGGTGGGGCTGAGAGAGCTCTTGATAGAAATGGCTCTTTTTCAAGGACAGCTGTGCCAGAGCTTGTGACTGACCCAAGGTCACATCAGCAGGTGCAAGTGGAGGAGTGGGGAATCAAACCCGGTTCTCCCAGATTAGAGTCCGCACACTTAACCACTACACCAAAGCCAGAAAGCTGAGTTGAACACAGGAAAAGAATAATCTTCCTAACAGATCTACTTGAACAGAACCCTGACCCTCTATGTGGTCAGTCCTATGTCATAAAATACAAATATTTTCATATGAACATAAGAAGAGCCCTGCTGGATCAGACCAATAGTCCCTCTAGTCCAGCATCCTGTCTCACACAGTGGCCAACCAGTTCCTCTGGACGGCCAACAACAGGGCAGAGAGGCTGAGGCCTTCCTAAGAACATAAGAAGAGCCCTACTGGATGAGACCCTGGTGGTCTATCTAGTCCAGCATCCTGTCTCACACAGTGGCCAACCAGTTCCTCTGGATGGCCAACAACAGGGCAGAGAGGCCGAGGCCTTCCTAAGAACATAAGAAGAACCCTGCTGGATCAGACCAGTGGTCCATCTGGTCCAGCATCCCATCTCACAGTTTGGTGTAGTGGCTAAGTGCGCGGACTCTAATATGGGAGAACCGGGTTTGATTCCCCACTCCTCCACTTGCACCTGGCTGGATGACCTTGGGCAAGCCATAGCTCTGATAAGAGCTGTCCTTGAAAAAGAGTAGTTTCTGTCAGAGCTCTCTCAGCCCCACCTACCTCACAGGGTATCTGTTGTGGGGAGGGGAAGGGAAAAGAGTTCGAAAGCCGCTCTGAGACACCTTTGGGTAGTGAAGGGCGGGGTATAAATCCAATCTCTTCTTCTTCACACAGTGGCCAACTAGTTCCTCTGAAGGGCCAACAATAGGGCAGAGAGGCCGAGGCCTTCCGAAGGACATAAGAAAAGAGTCCTGCTGGGTCAGACCAGTGGTCCGTCTAGTCCAGCATCCTGTCATGTACCGTGGCCAACCAGTTCCTCTGGAGGGCCAGCAACAGGGCAGAGAGGCCGAGGCTTTGCCCTCATGTTGCCTTCTGGCTCTGGGATTCAGAGAATTAATGCCTCTGAATGTGGAGGTTCCCTTCAGTCACCATAACTAGTAGCAATTGATAGACTTCTCCATGAATCTATCGAATCCCCTTTGAAAGCTGTTCATTCCTGTGGCCCTCACTACATCCTCTGGCAGTTTTAATCACTCTCTGTGTAAAGCAGTATTTGCTTTTGACTGTTCTGAGCCTACTACCCATCAGTTTCATTGGATGCCCTCAGGTTTTGCTGCTACAAGAGAATGAGAGCCGGCTGGCTGGTGCAGTTAATACTCAGCAAGTATGTGCTCTGAACATAAGAACATAAGAGACGCCAATGTTGGATCGGGCCAAAGGCCCATCCAGTCCAACACTCTGTGTCACACAGTGGCCAGAAATACCAGTGCCATCAGGAGGTCCACCAGTGGGGCCAGGACACTAGAAGCCCTCCCACTGTTGACCCCCCCCCCCAAGCACCAAGAAGACAGAGCATCACTTGCCCCAGAGTCCCTATCTATACCTTGTGGCTAATAGCCACTGATGGACCTCTGCTCCATATGCTTATCTAATTCCCTTTTGAAGCCGTCCACGCTTGTAGCCGCCACCACTTCCTGTGGCAGTGAGTTCCATGTGTTAATCACTCTTTGGGTGAAGAAGTACTTCCTTTTATCCGTTCTAACCCTACTGCTCAGCGATTTCATGGAGTGCCCACGAGTTCTTGTATTGTGAGAAAGGGAGAAAAGTACCTCTTTCTCTACCTGCCCTTTCCCATGCATAATCTTATAAACCTCAATCATGTCACCCCTCAGTCGTCGTTTCTCCAAGCTAAAGAGCCCTAAGCGCCTTAACCTTTCCTCATAGGGAAAGTGTTCCAACCCTTTTATCATTCGAGTTGCCCTTTTCTGCACTTTTTCCAAAGCTATAATATCCTTTTTAATGTGTGGTGACCAGAACTGCACACAGTATTCCAAATGAGGTCGCACCATTGATTTGTATAGAGGCATTATGATATTGGCTGATCTGTTTTCAA